>NW_006922085.1:607962-610951 GCF_000298275.1 Orycteropus afer afer | reverse complement strand
TGTTAGCTGCCCTTCGGGTTGGAATTGAACCCACACCTGTGGTTTCCAGCTAAACAAAAGACAGGCATATGAGTTAAACATTTACCTCAAGTAGATACACTCCTTGGAGAGAAAAATCATGGGAGAAAGAAGGGCTGCTTATACACAGGGAGACAGCTCAGGGGGCAGGAGCCTATGGAGGGATGAACACTGGGAAGAGCTAGCTGTGGGGAAGAGGTGGGAGGGGAGTTGTTGCATTGTGGTAAACTGTGGTCAGTGTCATGAGACAAAGTGTATGTGGACTGCTGTTATAGAAAGTGAATTTGCTCTGTAAATCTTCACCCAAATCACAATTTAAAAAAAAAAAAAAAACCTGATTACAAACAAATCCAGAAAAATACCCACACACACACACACAAAAAAAGTGTGAGAGCAGAGTTTCACTGTGGCCCATGAGAAAGTGGAACTTGCGGACAGGCAGGTGCCTTGGCACTGGGACACAGATCTCCATCTGGTTAGCCTGGCACTTTAAGATCAGCTGGTCAGCCAGGCATCCTGGAAAGGTACAGAGCGTGAACTTGCAAAGGAAGATGTCCTCCACTGTTCACACTGCATTGTGGTCATCTGTGGGTAGTTTTATTATTATTATTTCTTCAATCTCTTCACTTGTTACATGTTGTCATTAGGTACCACTGAGTTGGCTTCAACTCATAGCATCGCCATGCTCAATAGAATGAAAAGCTGCCCAGTCCTGCACCAGCCTCACAATCCACGCCATATCTGAGCCCATTATTGCAGCTGCTGTGTCAGTCCATCTTGTTGAGGCCCTTGCCCTTTTTTAGTGACCCTCTACTTTACCAAGTTATATAGGTCTATTCATATGTTTATGGGAGCTCTGGTAGCATAGTGCCTGAGGCACTTGACTGCTCACCAGAAGGCTGGCGGTTCAAACCCACCAGCCACTCCTCGGGAGGAAGGTTGGGCAATCCTACTTCCGTATTGATACTGCCTCGGAAACCCAAGGAGGGGTCGCTATGGGTCGGGGCTGACTCGACGGCAAACAACAACAACAACAACAACATTCATATGTTTCTTAGTCAATTTAAGCAGTTTGTGTCTCTCTAGAAATTTGCTTCAAATCTAAGTTTGTTTTATGAACCAGTCTTTTAGCTAAAAGGTGATCTCAAGGAATAGCTTTGGTTCAGGTTTAAAGAATATCTCAGGGTAAGAGTCTCAGGCAGTTCTCTCGTCTCAACCAGTCCAGTAAGTCTGGATTTCTTAACGTTTTGAGTTCTGTTCCATACTTTTCTCCCATTGTATCAAGATCCACCTATTGTGTTCCTATTCAGAACAGTCAGTAGTGGTAGCCAGGAACTATCTAGTTCTTCTGGTCTCAGGGTAGATGATGTCATGGTTCATGAAGACTATTAACCTAAGCACTAATTTCTTCTCTGAGTCTTTGGTTTCCTTCTTTCTATTTTACTCTGTGCATATAGAGACCAATAGTTGTATCTTAGATGACTGCTCACAAACTTTTAAGACCCCAAACATGGATACTTCCATTAAGATGGAGGAATAGACAGACAAGCTACACAAAACCTCTTCAACAAAGAAGAAAGAAACCAATTGAGAGAGATAAAGAAGATATTCCTGGAACCCTGAGCTTTGAAAGGAACGATACAGAAATGGATTAAGCACCAACTAGTGGAAAAACCTGAACAGTGAGTACAGAGAAGGTCAGAGCAGTGGACTCTCAGCTACTCTGATGGGACCAACAACCTGAATATTTCCAGGTGGTGTTCGGACCTGAGAATTGACCTAAAGCTAAAGATCAGCCCTGGGCATCAAGGGCTGCAGGAACAACTGCACTGGTGGTGTATAACTAGGAAGGGAAATAGGAAGAAGGGAGACAACCTGAGCTGTCTGGAGGGTGCAGACATTTTTATTATTTACAAGTGGTGGCCATTTTGGATACTTAAAGTGACTGAGGGTGCAGCCATTTTGAATCTTTACAAGTGGTGGCCATTTTGGATTTTAAAGTGACAGCATTCTCATTCAGATTCCAGGGACCTAAGAATAGGCTCTGTTTGCCAAGAATGGCAGGGACATACAGGAGGGTGATGACAGGAAAGGAGACAGGTGGTGAGTGTATAAGTGCTGCCCACTAGCAAGTAGAGGAGCACAGCACAGTATACTGCTTACGTAGATAACATAGAAAGAAAACAGAAATTGTGGGCAAGTGACTCCAACATACAATCACCGATTAAATATAAACATAAAAATGTCACAATGCCTTGGAGACAACAGAGCATAACAGTGCACACAAAGAAGCAAGGTAAAGCAGGAGAAACAAGAGACCAGGATACAGACCTAAAACACATCCTTGAGAAAGGTGCGGCATTGAAATTCCCTGATAAGGAATTCAAAAGAATTATATTTAGGTATCTTCAACAAATTGAGAGGCAGATCAATGAGAACACTGACAAAATTGAGGAAAACACAGAGAAAACCCTAGAACAATTTTGAAAGACAATACAAGAACAAAATGACAAAATAAATGAAAAAAATTAGAAATGATATAAAATCTACATGTAAAAATCCAAAAGATTAATACTAATTTTCAGAAATGGATGACACATTTCAGGCAAAGGAGTAGAGTTGGATCAGTGGAAGACGGAATTAGTGAGATAGAAGGCAAATACCTCAATACTTCTCTGCAAAGCGATCAATCAGATAAAAGATCAAAACAAAATGAAGAAAGCCTAACGGTCATGTGGCATACCATCAAAAGAAATAACCTACATGTAACTAGAATTCCAGAACAGGAAGAGACAAATAAAACCACAGAAAAAAATTGCCGAAGATTTGTTGGAATTTTCCTGGTATGATGAAAGATGAGAACATATCCATTCAAGTCCAACAAACCCCAAACAGGATAGACCCCAAAAGAAAATCACCAAGACATATCATCATCAAACTCACCAAAACCAAAGACAAAGAATCCTGAATC
>NW_006922085.1:606759-607407 GCF_000298275.1 Orycteropus afer afer | reverse complement strand
CCCAGCAAAATTGTCCCTCAAATATGATGGTGAAATTGGGACTTTTCCGATAAGCAGAAATTAAGGGAATTTGTTAAAACCAAACCAACCTTACATGAGATGCTAAAGGGAATCCTTTGGACAGAGAACCAACAACAGCAAACAACTGATCATTAACACACATGATATAATCCAGAAACCAACCCAGCAATGGAATTATCCAAAGTAAATAAGCCTACAAGATTGTAAACAGGGAACCAGAGATATCAATTGACAAATGAGGGCAATTACAAACCAAAAAGAGGGTGGAAAAAAAAAACTGTTATTACAGAACTTCTAAATGGTAGGGAAGTCAAGACAACTACAAGATAGACCGAACTGTTCTAAACTTGGGAAGAAAACTGTAAATCACAGGGTAACCTCAAAGAAAAATGATAAACCTTCACATCAAAATAGGAAAGAGGACCAGCATAAATATTCAGCAAATACCAAAACAATAGCAATGAAGGAAGTGATAACATGATTCATAAACAAAACGATCTCAGCATAGAGAATTATATGGGACAAAGAAATCGACACAATGAAAAAGCACATGACAAAAATGACAGCAACAGATTCATATTTCCTGACAATTACATATCTGGCAAGGGACTTATCTCTAAGATTGAT
>NW_006922085.1:601495-606079 GCF_000298275.1 Orycteropus afer afer | reverse complement strand
TTTTGTGAATTTCACTATACAGAAATTAGATTTCAATAAAATGCGTTAAAAAAAAAAAAAAAAGTTCACCATTTAACGATTTTTAAGTTAAAATTCAGTGATGTTAATTGCATTCACCATGGGAGCTCTGGTGGCGTAGTGCCTAAGGCATATGACTGGTAACCAGAAGGCTGGTGGTTCAAACCCACCAGCCACTTCTCAGAAGGAAGATTGGGCAATCTACTTCCATATAGATACCACCTCGGAAACCCAAGGAGAGGTCCCTATGAGTCGAAATCAACTCAGTGGCAGTGAGTTGGGGTTTTTTTGTTGTTGTGCTAACATCACTACTATCCATTTGCAAATTTTCCCATTACCCTCAACAAAAGCTCAGGGTGCCCTAAGCAGTTAGTCCCCCCTTTTGTCCTTTCTCCTTCCTGACCCTGGTAACCACTAATAAAACCTTGGTCTCTATATTCTTACATATACTAGATATTTCATATAAGTGGAATCATATAAAGTGACTAACTTACTTCACTTAGCATAATAATTTCAAGATATATCCATCTTGGTAGCATGTCTCAGGACTTCATTGCTCATATGGCTGAATAATATTTCATTATCTATAGATAACACATTTTGTTTATCCATTCACCTGTTGATGGACACTTGGATTGTCTATTACTTTTGGCTATTGTAAATAATGCTGCAGTGAACATTGATTACAATTGTATGAGTCACTACTTTCACGTCTCTTGGTCATATATCTAGGAGTAGAATTGTTGGATCATATCGTTTAGAGTTTTGAGGAACCGAAAAACTTTTCCATATTGGCTGCGTCATTTTACATTCCTGTAGTAATACGTGAGGGTTCCAATTTATCCACATCCACACCAACATTTGTCATTTTCTGTTTTTCTGATGAAAGCCATCTTAGTGAGTATGAAGTTGTATCACATGGTTTTGATTTGTATTTCTCTAGAACCTAATGCCATTGAGCATCTTTTCATTTGTTTATTGGCCATTTGTATATCTTCTTTGGGAAAATATCTATTCAAGTCCTTTGCTCATTCTTTAATTGGGCTATTTGTCTTTTTGTCGTTGAGTTGTTCAAGTTCTTTATATATTCTGGATATGAAAACTTTATCAGATATATGATCCCAAATATTTTCTCCCATTTTGTAGGTTTTCTTTCTACTTGCTTGATAAAGTCCTTTGATGCACAAACATTTTTCGTTTTAATGAAGTCCATTTTCTCAATTTTATCTTTATTGGTTGGCTTTTTTGTCATAGCAGAGAATGGATTCCTATTTAAGAATTCATTGTCAAAAACAAAATCTTAAATCTTTACCCCATTTTCTATTAAGAGTTTTAGAGTTTTAGTTCTTTTAGGTCATTGATCCACTTTGAGTTAATTTTTGTATACGGTGTGAAATACAGGTTCAATTTCCTGTTTTTGCATGTGGAAATTTTTTCAACAGACTTGTTTCCTCATCAAATGGACTTGGTCGTGGGTTGATTTTATTGATTTTTTTAAGTATTTCTATAATGAGAATGACAGTAAATGTATTCTTTTGTGTCTTGCTTCTTTTGCTCATTATTAGGTGCATCCATAGTTTGTTCATTTCAGTTATTGTATAGTATTCCAGTATGTGAATATCAACTATTTACCTTTGAGGTGTTTGTAATTTTTAGCTATTATGAACAAGACTTTGGTGAGTTATGTTGACTGACTTGATTTTCAAACGTTAAACCAACCTTGTGTTCATGAGATAAGGTAAACAACTTGGTCATTATGTAATACCCTTTTTATGTATTGATGAATTCAATTCTCTAATAGTTTAAGATTTTATGGCTATATTCCTGGGTGAGATTGGTTCATCATTTTTCTTTTCATACTCTCCTTGTCAGATTCTGATATCAAGATAATTGTCTTGGTTCTCTAGTGCTGCTATAACAGAAATACCACGAATGGATGGCTTTAACAAACAGGAATTTATTCTCTTACAGTTTAGCAGGCTAGAAGTCCAAATTCAGAGTGCCAGCTCTTAGGGCTGGGTGAAGACCCTTTGACCTTGAGCTATAGCTCAGCCTCTTACTCCAGTCCCACTGGAACTGGAGGCTTCTTATAACTCATGCAGCTGCTGGCTGCTGAGCCTCATGAACCCAAGGTCAGTAAGTAGAATGGCACAATCCCAAGATCAACAGGCAACACAACAGGCCACTGATTCAAGTCCAGGAACTATCCCAGAATCGGCAGGCAACACTCAGGCTATAGGTTCAAGCAGGAACAATCCCAAGATCAGCAGGCAACACAGCAAGCCAAAATGTGCCAGAGAGATAGAGAGACCTTTCTGAAAGCTGCTCCTCATATACTGGAAGCAGGCCACACCCCAAAAGGAAGCTACTTACAGCAGCTTCCACCATGGAGGTGATTACAGTCTCATCATGGGGAGTAACTACATCCAGCTGCCTAGCCACTCAAAACCACAGCCCAGCCAAGTAGTTGGACAGTAATGTTAGACTTATAAATAAAGTAAATTGGGATTCCCTCTTTTTATTATTTGAAGAGTTTGTGTAAGACAGAATTTCCTTAGATAGTTTATGGAATTTACCAATGAAGCCATCTGGGCCTACAATTTTCTTATGGGAAGATTTTTTTAAAATATATTTTATTGAAATATAATTTTATGTAGCGTGAAATACACAAAACTAAAGTGACATGGGTCAATGCTTTTTTCTTTTTCTTTTTCTTTTTCAGTATTCCCTGCCACCCTGGTAACCAACAAAGATTCTATGTATAAACCTTTCCTTGACTTTTTACAATAATGAACTAATACTATATTTGTCCTTCTGTGATTGACTTATTTCACTCAGCATAATGTATAATTTTCTGTGCTGAGCCCATTTTGTTTATGAATCATGTTATCACTTCTTATGGGAAGATTTTAAACTACAGGTTGAATTACTTTTATTGTTAAAGTATTTAGGTTTTCTGTTTCATCTTCAGTCTGTTTTCATAACATCTGTGTGTCTAGGTATTATTCATTTCATCTAAAATTCAATGTTACTGACATAAAGTTGTTCATAATATTTGTATTAACCAAAACCAATTGCTATTGAGTCCATTCCAACTCATGGTGACCCCAGGTGTGTCAGGGTCTAACTGTGCCCCAGAAGGTTACTATCTTTTAAATGTCTGTAGCATGTAGAGTGATGTTCCCTTTTTCATTCCTGATAATGGTTTCCTGTGCCTTCTCTTTTTTCATTGCTCCATCTTGCCAGAGGCTTGTCAAGTCTTTCAGCCATTTTCAAGAACCATCTTTTGCCTTCTATTCATCCTATTGAATGTTTTCTATTTTATTGCTTTTTGTCTTTATCTTATTGTTTCCTTCCTTCTACTTTCTTTTTTGTTGTTTTTCTATCCTCTTGAGTTGATGCTTAGATTTTTACTTTTTTAGCCTCTCTTCTTTTCCATTATGGACATTTTAAAGCTAGAAATTTTTCTCCATTCCTCAAGTTCTAAACTGTAATATTTTCAGTCTTATCTGTAAACTTTGGTCTTCAGCATTTGGAGATTGGCACCTTAAGTCCTCTTGGACACTTTGCTCTGACCACAGTGACTCTTCAGCACTAACACACCACCAGCTTCCTCCTGAAGCCCAGCTATTCTTTTACTTGTGGGTTCTGCCTGAAGGTGGTTGCATTGCTTAGCACAGGTGTCCAGCTGGGGCCTTGCTACAGCAGGAAGAACGAAGGCCAGTGCCAGTTGCGGGGGATGATGGGACCCTAGTGTGTGTCTCAGCCTGTCTCTGGATGTTCTCTAGACCACACTGTACTATGAGGTGAGCCCCTGACCATCTGTCCCCTTCAGAGTTTCTCTTAAATTCTTTTGAGTTCATCAACACTGATTTTTATATTCTTTGTAACAATTTGTATAATTTGCATAATTATCCTAATCAATGGAATATTTTTCTTATTCTCAGAATGATATGGACAGAACTTGGTTTGAACATTATTAAAAACAGGTTTCATGTATTCAGTATTAAAGGGCCATTTCATTAAACTGAAAAGGTGGCATTTCTTGAAAATTAAGGTTCAGTCATCCTTAAAATGGAAGGTGAAAAAGGAGACATTTATTTAATAAAGCCTAGGGAATTTCAGAATATGAGTGATGACTTAGTCAGTGCCTATCTCATAATAGCCCCAGGGATACAGGTGAGGAGAGACAACTCAGGGATGCCCAAAGCAGCAGGCAGGAAGAGAGGAGAAAGGGGATTAAAAACCAGGAAGCCAGAGACAAGAGCAGCCAGCCGAAGGGATTAGGTGAGGAAAGGAAACTCAGGCCTGCCCAGGGCGGCAGGCCGGAAGAGCAGGAGAAAGGGGATAAAAGTCAGGAACCCGGACAGAAGAGCAGTAAGCCCCAGGGATTACAGGTGAGGAGGGACAACTCAGGGACGCCCAAAGCAGCAGGCCAGAAGAGCAGGAGAAAGGGGATTAAAAGCCAGGAAGCCAGACAGAGGAACAGTCAGCCACAGGGACCCAGGTGGGGGTGATATGAGAGGTCTCCAACAGCAAAACAGACTTGTCTGTCGGTTTGTCCTA
>NW_006922085.1:591782-598800 GCF_000298275.1 Orycteropus afer afer | reverse complement strand
GGGTCGACGAAAGAGGGGGAGGCCTTCAACGAGATGGATTGACACGGTGGCTGCGATGATGGGCTCAAGTATAGCAGGGATTGTGGGGCTGGCGCGGGATTGGGCAATATTTTGTTCTGCTGTGCATGGGGTCGCTATGAGTTGGAAACGTCTCGACGGCACTTAACAACAACAACAACATTTCATAATAGACATCAAGAAACTATGAAATGAAGCACTTGATGACAACAGTCTGATTTCCTTCTTCCTGAATGTAGAATCGAATGTTCTTTCTGTGAGATGTGTGAGTACTCGGAGCAGATTAGTGAACCTGAAAGCTTGAAAAGCAGGATGCTTCCAGTGAGCTCCTTTTTTTCCCTATTGAGTAGTCACTGCATTCTGCCCTGACTACCTTGCATACTGACAAGAGTCCTCCAGAGCCTGATACATACAGCATCCATCACTGGACAGCAAGGAAGACAGAAAATATGTCCTGGGCCACCTCTGCTCCAGTCTAACCTGACAATTTCATGCAGCCAGAGATGTTGCACAGGGCATCCCTCCACATACACACACACACAGATGCCATAGAGATAGACTGTTGTCAACTGATGGTGTCTTCATACATGGTTTTATTTCAAATCTTATCTTCTTGCTTTGTTTGTGAGCTATCCTAATCCTCTCTGGTGAGGTATTTGCAAATCAATAATTTTTTTTTAATTGTGATTTGAAAGTTTACAGAGCAAAATAGTTTTCCATTCAACAATTCATACACATTTTTGTTTTGTGACATTGATTGCCATCCCCATAATGTAACAGCTCTCTTCCCATTTCTTCCTTGTAGTTACTTTTTCCCTGTGTCCTTCTTTTCTAAGCATGCCTGCCCTTTGAGCTTTCTCTCTGCACAAATACTACCCTTCTGATCTTCCATGGTTGATTGTTCTAAGGAGTACACCTACCTGGTGTAATTGTTCACCTTCTAGGCCTGTCTTTTGTTTGGGTGGCAGTTAAGTCTAGGCCCAAAGGGTGACTTGGCACCATAGTCTCAGGAGTTTCACCAGCCTCTATTAGACCAGCAAGCCTAGTCTTTTATAATTTCGAGTTTTGTTCCACATTTTTCTCCCATTCTACCATGGATCTCCAATTTTCCTTTTTCAAGTGAGTGGTTGATGGTAGTAGCCAGCCACCATCTAGTTCTTCTGGTCTCAAGGTCATGTAGGTTGAGGTTCCCATGGTCCACTAGTCCCTTGAACTAATTGTTTCCATGATTCTTTGATTTTCTTCATTCTTCTTTGCCCTGGATGAGGAGAGACCGATTGTTGCATCTTAGATGGCTGCTTGCAAGTTTTTTTTTTAATTGTGGTTTGGGCAAAAGTTTATAGAATATACTTGTTTTCCATCCAACAATTCATGCAAATTGTGTTTCCTGACATTGATTGCAATCCCCACAGTGTAAACACCTCTCTTCCTACTTCCTCCCTGTATGTGACCAGTTGTTACATCTTAAATGGCCACTCAGAAGCTTTTAAGACGCCAGTCTACTTACCAAAGAAGGATGTAGAACAATGTTCTTGTGTAGTATATTATGCCAGGTGAGCTTAATGGCCCCCACAACCGTGGTCCCAAGCCTGCAGGCCCAGGGACTCATTCCTCAAGGTGTTTAACTGTGGCTAATAAGTTATCATAACTATGCCCCATTAGCTCTATTATTATATATGGACACTCTTAAAGCTCATATAAATACATATGGAGAAATATCATCTGCCAGACCTCTGTATGGTCATGGGTATATTGCCTTTTGGCTACTTTGATCATTTTACCTGTCTACCAATTTATCCACCCATAGATTAATGTCTGTTATTACAGATAATGCAGTTATTGTGCGTGTAAAAGTATTTATCTTTGTTGTCTGTACCTCTTATGCACCGCTCTGTGTCTACCTTTTTCTTAATGTTATTGTGCTAGTCATTTGCTTTTGGTATATTGCTTTCCCTTCACCCAAATCAATACATGTCTCTTACCTAGCTAGCAGTTTTCCTTCCCTTCTTCTCCTTTTATACAAAGTCCTTCTATGTATAAACTTTTCCTTGACTTTTACCATAGTAGACTCATACAGTTTTTGTCTTTTGGTGATCAATTTATTTCAACTCCAAGTTCTTCTACGTTATGAAGTTTCACAGATTCTTCGTTATTCTTTAGTGTTACTTAGTATTCCATTGTGTATATGTACCGTAGTTTGTTTATCCATTCATCTATTGATGGGCACTTAGGTTGTTTCTATCTCTCTGTTGTTGTGAGTAGTGCTGTGATGAACATATGTGTGCATATATCTATTTGTGCCCTGGTTCTTACTTCTTTGGGATATATACCTAATAGTAAGATTGCTGGATCAAATGGTCTTTCTGTTTCCAACATTTTAAGGAAGCACCATACCATTTTCCACAGTGGTTGTGCCAATTCACAGTCCCACCAGCAGTGTATGAAAATTCCAGTCTCTCCATACCTCTGGCAGCATTTATTTTCTGTCTTGTTGAACTTTGCTATTATTGCTGGGGTAAGATGATACTGTTGTGTTGATTTACATTTCTCTAATGGCTAATGATCATGAACAATTCTTCATGTGTGTTTAGACTGCCTGAATATCTTCTTTGGTGTGAAGTGTTTGTTCATGCCCTCTGTTCATTTGTTAATTGGATTGTTTGTCTTTTTGATGTTGAGGTGTTGGAATTTTACATAAATTTTAGAGAGAAGTCTCTTGTCAGATATGTCATTGCTGAATGTTTTTTCCAAGTCTATAGGTTTTCTTTTTACTCTTTTGGAGAAGTCTTTTGATGTGCATGAGAATTTAATATTTAGAAGGTCAGAATTTAATTTTTAGAAGGTCCTAGTCATCTAGTTTATCTTCTGCTGTTTGTGCATTTTGGGTCATGCATGATAGCCTATTAATGCCATATATTACAGCCCCTAAGTTTGCCCATATTTTTTTCTTTGATGAACTTTATAATTTTGGGTTTTACATTTAAATCTTTGATCCATATTGAGTTAGTTTTTGTGTATGGTGTGAGGTATAGGGGTTTTTCATTTTTCTGCAAATGTATTTCGTTTTGCCAGCACCATTTGTTAAAGAGACTGTCTCTTCCCCATTTAATGTGTTTTGGCCCTTTGCAAAGATTAGCTGTCCATAGGTGCATGGATCTATTTCTGGATTCTCAATTGTGTTCTGGTCTATGTGTCTGTCATTGGACAACTACTAGGCTGTTTTAGCTACTGTGGCTGGATAGTAGATTTGAGATCAGGGAATATGACCTCCTATTTTGTTCTTCTTCAGTAGTGCTTTGCTTATGTGGCAAATCAATAAAATTAAATAGACTATAATTTTAAAATATATAGAAAACTTCAACAACTCAACAACAAAAAATACAAACAATCCAGTCAGAAGATGGGCAAAGGACATGAATAGACACTTCATCAAAGAAGACAGTCAGGCAGCCAACAAATATATGAAAAGATGCTTGGAATCATTACCCATTAATCTAACCTAACCCACTGCCATTGAGTTGATCCAACTCCTAATGACCCTGTAAGACAGAGTAGAACTGCCCCATAGGGTTTTCAAGACTATAAATCTTTACAGAAGCAGACTGTTTCATCTTTCTCCTACAAAGCAACTGGTGGGTTTGAACAGCCCAGTGCTTTAACCACTATACCACCAGACCTCCTTCATTAGCCATTAGAGAGATAGAAATCAAAACTATGTTGAAATACCATCTGACCCCTGCACAAATGCCAGTGATCAAAAAACAGAAAACAAATGCTCACAAGGTTGTGGGGGGATTGGAAGTGCTTACATTGCTGGTAGGATTATAGTATGCTGCAACCACTGTGGAAAACAGGATGGTGCTTCCTCACGAAGCTAGAAATAGAAATATCTTATGATACAGCAATCCCACTCCTAGGTATATTAGAGATAAGACCAGTGACATGAATAGACAAATGCACACGTGTGTTCACTGCAGCATTATTCACAATAGCAAAAAGATGGAAACAACCTAACTGCCCATCAAGAAAGACTGGATAAACAAATTTTGGTATATATGTACAATGGAATACTGTGCAAGTATAAAAAGTAATGAGGAGTTCGCAAAACATCTTACAAGGTGGATGAATCTGGAGGACATTATGTTGAGTTAAATAAGTCAGTCACAAAAAAGACAAATATTGTGTGGTCCCACTATTATAAAAAAGTAACACACAGAAAGCAAAGTTCTTTGATGATTACCAGGGGTGGGAGGGAGAGGAAGGATGAATCATTTTCTAGATAGTAGACGCTTGTTAGTTTTGGTGATGGGAAAGGCAATGCCATATCTGGATGAAGTCAATACAACTTGATGAAGGTAAATAAAGACAGTAAGAAGTACATGAGAAAAAGGAAGAATTTCAGTAAATGCTATAACATACATTTTTTTTTTTCTGCAATCTGCTTTTTTTATTCACTTATTATGAATTACCTTACCTCTATCTTTTTTCTGATACACATTTTACATAAATGAGATCATATCATATATGCTAGTTGGGGTTATTGTTTGGTTGGTTTGAGTGCCTCACTCTTTAAAGAAACCAAACTGATTGCAGACCAAATGTGAAGACTTTGACCTTCCATCAAAAGATTGTTGGATTAGGGGACACAGTTACAGAGCCTTCCTAGACATATCCAAACAACTTGCAGGATTGGTTTACAGGATTAAAAGGCTTGGGACCATAGTCTCAGGGGCCATCTAGTCAATTGGTATAATGTAGTTCACAAAGGTAATATAACATACAATTTTGCATAACAGTGAAAACAACTAAAAAAATATGTATGTGGTTACATAGGTAGATATGGATGAATATACATGTATAGGAAGGCATATGCAAGTAAATACATGTGCATGTATAAATGTATCTGTAGGCATATGTAACAGACCACATAGGAGACACAGTTATGGAGACTTCTAAGACTTATCCAGAGAACTCATGGGAATGATTTACTAGGTCAAAAACTTGGGGCCATAGTCTTGGGGGGTCAACTTGGTCAATTGGCATAATAGTTCATAATGATAACGTTCTACATCCTAGTCTGTTAAGTGCCTGTGGTCTTAAAAGCTTGCAAGCAGTCATCTGAGATACAGCTCTTGGTCTCTACTCTTAGGAAGCAAAATAGAATGAAGGAAATCAAAGGCTCAAAGAAGCGAGTCCACAGGACTAATAGCCCACACGAACCACAACCTTTTTTATCCTGAGACCTGAAGAACTAAATGGTGCCCAGCTACCACTACCAACCATTCTGACCAGAAACAAGCTAGAAAGGCCCAGATACAGTGAGAGAAAAATGTGGAACTGAAATTCCTAAAAAGGGCAAGACCTGCTGGACCGATGGAAACTAGAGAAAACCCTGAAACTTTTGCCCAAAAAGATTTTAAGCTTTTTCTGCAGATTACCTTACAGCCAAATAATAGATTGGTTTATTAAATAAACAATATCACCCTTATTGTTCTCCTTTAAACATCAACTGCATGACACCAAATGGTCAACAATAACCTAAAAGCAAAGTGAGAAGGCCAGGAGAGTAAGAGAAGCTAGATCAATAGAAACAGAACAGAATAGAAATAATGAAAATGCTGACACATTATAAAAATTGTAACCAATTGGCATGGAGCAATATGTATAAAAATTCTTAAAAGGTAATCTAATTTGCTGTGTAAACTTTCACCTAAAATACAATAAAATACTTTTTTTTAAAAAGTTAATGGACTAAAGCTTCCAGGCGGCCATCTAGATGCAACAATGGGTCTCTCCTTGTCTGTAGTAAAGAAAAACATAGAAAACCAAAGACACATGGAAACAATTAGTCCAAGGGACTGGTAGACCATGAGATCCTCAGTGTATATGACCATGAGACCAAAAGAATTAGATAGTGACTACCACAGTCAACCGCTCAGAGGGGGGTTGGTGTAGGAAATCCTGGGTAGAGTGGGAGAAAAATTTGGAACAAAACTCAGAATCCTATTAAAAAAAAAAAAAAGACCAGGTTTCCTGGTCCAATAGAGCCTGGTAAGACCCCTGAGACTATGGCCTCTAGCCACCCTTCAGGTCTAGAATTGAACTCATGCCAGTGGCTTCCAGATAAACAACAGATAGGCATATGAGATGAACAGTTACATCAGGTAGATACACTCCTTGAAGTGGTCAATCATGGGAGAACAGAAAGGCAGTGTTTGCGCAAGGAGACAGCTGGGGGAAGGGGGCAGTGCTTGGGAGGGAAAGACACATGGAAGAGGTAACTATGGGGAGGAAGTGGGAAGAGAGCTTGTTACATTGTGGGGAATTGCAATCAATGTCAAGAGACAAAATGTGTATGAACTGCTGTACGGAGAATGAATTTGCTCTGTGAACTTTCATCTAAATCACAATAAAAAATTTTAAAAAAATTAAATGGACTAGACTGTTGTTCCTCTGGTTCAGAAGAAGAGAGGAGCTGCTTCCTGAACCATGGTTATGTGTGCTCTGAATGACATTCCCTCCTATCTCCTCTCACCCTGAATCTCCCAGATACTCCTCTTACCTCCTAGGACAAAGTAATTTATCCTTCAGACTTCTGAGGAAACTCATCTGTAAGACAGGATAGTAATGTTACCTATCTTTTTAGACTTCTTTGGCAATTGAGTGAAGCAGTGCACATAAAGTGCTTACCAGAGTGCCTGCTGGGCACAAGCACACAGTGATATTAACAGCTTATATTCTGCTTGAATACAGAATTGAATGGTAAATTTTGCAAGACCAATGACTTATTCATTGCAAACACCTTTTTTCAACAACACAAATGATGGTTGTACACATGGACTTCACCAGATGGAACACACAGGAATCAGATTGACTACATTTGTGGCAAGAGGCTATGGAAAAGCTTAATATCTTCAGCCAAAACCAGGCCAGGAGCTGATTGTGGAACAGACCATCAACTGCTCATATGCAAGTTCAACTTGAAGTTAAAGACAATTAA
>NW_006922085.1:574593-585532 GCF_000298275.1 Orycteropus afer afer | reverse complement strand
TGTCCTGGAGGAAGTGCAGCCAGAATGCTCCTTGGAAGCGAGAATGGCCAGACTTCGTCTCACCTACTTTGGTCATGTTGTAAGAAGGGACCATTCCCTGAAGAAGGATGTTATGCTTAGCAAGGTGGAGGGTCGATGAAAGAGGGGAAGGCCTTCAACGAGATGGATTGACACAGCGGCTGCGACAGTGGGCTCAAGTATAGGGAGGATCATAGAGCTGGCGCGGGATCGGGCAGTGTTTCATTCTGCTGTGCATGGGGTTGCTATGAATCGGAAATGACTCGATGGCACCTAACAACAACAACATCCTATTTGAGCTCTGCTGTCCGTTAGGTTAATTCTTTTTACCCTATAAACAAATGTACCTAAGTTTCTCCTGTCCTCAAAACACATACATGCTCCTCCTCTTACTTTGATTCTCCTCTAGCTACTATCCTCTCCACTTCCTTCCGTAGCCAGGCACTTTCAAAGTATGGTCTAATTGTGTGTATTGGAGGAACATGGGCACAAAACAGAACATAATGTGCAATTCCAGTTATGTGAAGTTAAGGTGCAACCATAATTAAACAACAAGGACAGAAGTCAGAATGTAGTTACCTCATGGGCAGGGGGTTGGTTTTGACTGAAAGGGCAAGAGAGGGAGCCTTCTGGAGGCTGGAATTTTTTTTTTATTATTATGATCTAGGTGGTAGTTACATAGATAAACATTCATTAATTTGTAACCTTGAAATTGGAGCTTTTTAAATTATGGATGTTATACAGTTATCTAAACAAAAAAGAAGGGCTTGTGTGTATCTTCCTAACTACCTGTCACCTCTGCAGATGTCCCCCACCACTCACCACCTCATGAAGCACAGTCCTTCTTGGTCACTGGGACGTTTCCACACACTTGAATCTTTATTATTCTTGACTTCCAGATGGCACTGAACACTGGTGATAGCATCTTCCTTTCTGGAAATCCCTCTTTCAATCTAAAAACCTTTCCCTCCTGGTGACCCTACCTTTGGTTCCTCCTTAGTTCCCTTCTTAGCTCCTTATTGTCAGTCTTTGTCATGCAGCTATTTGTGTAACACCAAAATATAGTAATTTGGCTCTGCTAAGTATAGGGTGCCTCCTCAGTTTAGCAGCACAGATAACCCTCTGGAAAGCTATAGCTTCCACTCACATGGCATGATGATGATGACATGGTGAGTAGACTAGATTATCTCAGGAATGTCAGTCTCAGGTATGTACGCTGCCCACTTGGAGCTCTGTGTGGTGGTCAGAGAACATGTAATCTTACCCATGCTCAGAAGAACTACAGACACAAGACCCACATGGAACAAGAGCACAATGTAGGTGGTAGTCATTGCTCCAGAAGTCAAGAGTGAGGGGGCAGAGACTGAAGTGTGCCTAAAACCTTTTTCTCCTATATGTTTATCTGACTTACCTCCTTTAAACCTTTCTCACATCTCACCTTTCTCAACCATGTTGTGTACTGTAGCCACCACCTCCCAGCACTCCAGATCCCACATTCCCCACTCGTTACTTATAGCACTTAACATATCCAACACCACAGTATAATTTACTGGTTCATTACGTTGATTGTTTATATTTTGTCTACCCTATTAGACTATAAGTTCCAGATGTTTGTTTTGTCCACTGACCTATATCACATGCCTAGAACAATGCCAAGTACATAGTAAGTAAGGAAAAAGGAAAAAAAAAAAAAACAAAAACTCACTGCTATCAAGTCAAATCTGACTCATAGCGACCCCTCCTTGGGTTTCTGAGGCGATATATCTACGGAAGTATTGTCCAATCTTCCTTCCAAGGAGTGGCAGGTGGGTTTGAACCGCCAGCCTTCTGGTTATAGTCAAATGCCTTAAGCACTATGCCACCAGAGCTCCCACATAGTAAGTACTTAATAAATTATTCGTTGAATTACATGAATGACTGGTTTAGCCAAATGATTTAAAATAAATAAACAGAAGAAAAGCCTGAGGTTTGTAAGGGTGACATCAACCCACATCAGAGTACCTCCTTCACCAAGCAGAACCTTTTGATACAGTCTATCCTCTCAAGGGCTGCCTTTGATGGTCAAGATTGTCCTTGGACCCTATGCCTCAAGGACAGCCAAGAATCTTTTTGACACTGTAGCCAGCCGGCTTGTTTCCTGGTCCCTTGTCAATGAGTATCCATAGCAGACCAGCATGAGCTCTGTGTAGTTGGCAGCCTTGGTGCAATCATAGAAATAAATGTGAATATTCCCTGTTAGGAGATGAGAGATGAGTGTCACTGATAGTTGAGGTGACATCCCCAGTATTCAGGATCCTTTCATTTTATTCTACATTTGTTAGCCAGTCAATTCATTTGTAGAGTTGGAAAATACATACAAATCAGAGCTTGGGTATCAAGAAAACCATGTTTGTGTGTCTCTCTTCAGTACACATGTGTGACTCTGAACTTAACTTCTCTCCTCTTTCAGGGTGAAAAGGCTGATAGCTTTTACATCATAGAGTCTGGTGAAGTGAGCATCTTGATTAAGAGTAAGGTGAGTTTATATGTGATGGTGTGAGTTATGCCAGTGAAGAACCAGATGCCAGATGTATGCACAGAAAAGTAACTGCTTTAAATAACACTCATTGTGACTGGTGTACCAAAACTATCACCATTGCTGTGTGAGATACGCGACTGACAAAGGACCATGTAAAAGCACATCCTTTGATAGGGATTTAGTATACTTTTTCTTATTCCAACTACCTTTGCTTTTGTTACTCAAGTAATTTAATTAATAATGTGAGAAATATTGATCTACAAATGAATAAGAAAAATAAAAATAGTGTAATATATAAAGTGGAAGAAATTATGTTATAGAAAAATACAAATGGCCAGTAAAGATGATAAAAGTTTGTTTTCTGAACACTGTCAGGGGAAGTCTCTGGGACGGTTGAATTTACAGCTGTCTGACAGCTAGGGGGACCTATAGACTAGTGAGTGATTCTTACCAGTAAGTCCATCATCACCAGCTTTCCCTGCTTCAGATTTTTTTGGGAGAATATAGAATTTGTTAAAATAGTGAGTTATATATAATACTTAATCAACCTGGTGTGAAGCCTTTTGCAGATAACACTTAGTAAAAGTTAGTAAGAAGGAAGAATGATAGAGAAATACAATTACCATTGTATTTTTTTTTTTTTAACCCCACAAAGAAAATGTAGACTTTTACTACAAAAACGCATGATCTTTACAGGTGCTCAAATAAAGAGGTAACTAAAAAAGTGCCACCATTTAAAAATGTATAAATTTTTTTAAAAAACGTGCCAGCCACTATTTCTCTCCAATGGCATCCATTACATACAAGCTCAAGACACGCTCTGGTGAAGACGTCATTCCTGTAAAATAGTTAGATTGATTTCATCTGTTTGATAGTAGCATGCTCAAGATAGCTTGATTTTTAATTAAAAATAGATACAATATTTAAAATGGAACACTGGTTTGAAACTTCATTGTTATTTTACTTACAGTGTTTGGACTACTACTATATTTTTGTGTAATTTTTGAATATTTATTGACACCTACTGTGACCCACGGCATAGTGCTGGATACACAGGACCAGCCACAGCACAGCACTGGGGAGCAGAGAGGGAAGCTTGGCAGAAACACAGTCTTAGGCTCTGCTGCAGATCTGCTGAATTCAGAAGCTGCGTTGTAGCAGAACCCCAGAGGGCTGGTACATGGGATAGTGTGATAGAGAAGAAGGACTAGGTGGGCACACAGCCCTGGGGAATCCTGCAGAATTACAAAGCAGGTTATGGGTTTGATGGGCCTGACCAACTTTACTGAACAGGGGGAAGGGTTAGGGCAGAAGTATGGAAGGAGAAAAAGTCAAGTCATGTAAGATAGTGTGGCACTTTTTTTTTTAAACTGACCTCCAAAATTCTTTTTTTTTTTTTTTTTTTAAGTCATTGTCTAGCTGCCTGTAATAAAGTGGTGCTTAGAGATTGAGAATAATTCTTAATAATAAATCTGAGAAAGTATATCTGAACTGCTGTATAGAAAGTGAATTTGCTCTGTAAATCTTCACCCAAATCACAATTTAAAAAATTAAAAATAATAATAATAATAATAATAAATCTGAAATAACCTTTTATTTAAATTATTGCTTAGGTTAGCAGTTAAATTTGTGAAAAATAAATTCCAGGTATTACTTAACAAAGAATGGTGCAAGTAATACTTAAAAAGAAAATGTGTTATTATGAAAAAGACTCTGTCCCAAATCAAAGAGAAGTAGCCCAGCGTTGTGACTTTACCTAAGAGAAACTTTGACATTATTTGCAAAGAAATAGTAAAAGACCTTGTCTTTTCCCCTGCACCACAGGGGTCAGCATCCCCTAAAAGAAGAGTGCTGTATATTTATAACATCTTCCAAAGAAAATAGTCTGTGCCTCATCTTAGCCATTACCTGAAAAGTGTTAGGACTCGGATGAAGACCCAGGTACATGCCAACTCCTCTGATTTAATCCATACCACTGAGACTAGCCCATGCCATTTAGAAGATATGGTTAGTCTCTGTAAGGTGAATTATGCTAAGTGTTCTGAGAAGAGGATGCCTGTGTGTATGACTGGACATACCCAGCTATGATTCTGGAGTCAGCCCAAGTCACGTTCTCTTCTTCCTCTAGACTAAAGCAAACAAGGATGGGGGGAACCAGGAGGTTGAGATTGCCCGCTGTCATAAGGGGCAATACTTTGGAGAGCTTGCACTGGTCACCAACAAACCCAGAGCTGCTTCAGCTTATGCAATGGGAGATGTCAAATGCTTAGGTAAGAAAAATTCTTTATGCATTAATAATTATTTTCTTTAGCATGCAATATTTTTTCTCTATCAACAAGCCTTGAGTTATTCTGCCAGCTCTCACTCACATCTAAGCCTGGATAGTTTGTGTGACCCACCAGAGATGTATTCTTTCAGCAACCGTTCCTGAGCATTGATTGCAGCCTGTGAGCAAGACAGGCACATAGGCCCCATGGCCATGTAAAACAAGGTGCCCAGGACTGTGGGGGAAGGAAAACAGATGCTGCTGGACTCTGCAAAGTCTCACAGGTCCTTGAAAACTTAAGATGACATAGTCCTGCTGTGTTAATGGAGAATCATCCTTTTTCTAAGTATTGAGTAACCCAAAGTCTAATCTACTATAATGTGAATGGGTATATTTAGGAAAAGGTTTACTTGAGAACAGTGACTTGAATTGTGTCTATAGAGAATTCATTCTCTCCTTCATCTCTTTTTACCAATGCAGTTATGGATGTACAAGCATTTGAGAGACTGCTGGGGCCCTGCATGGACATCATGAAGAGAAATATCTCACACTATGAAGAACAGCTGGTGAAGATGTTTGGCTCCAGCATGGATCTGAATGACCCTTCAGAGTAGGTGTGCCACACCCCAGAGCCTTCTCAGTGTGACACCAAAACCCTCCGGTCAGCCACAGAACATACTCGGAAAACAAACACAACAGAATTGTTCCTGCTGTTGCCGCCACTGCTGTCTTGCTGTGGCCATGGGCATTTAGAAGACTTGAAAGTCAGCACTAAAGAATGAGCAGAGGTCCAAACCACACCTCCACTTTGCTTCTGAAAGTCCATTATTAGACTCTTTGTAATGATTACTCTAGCCCTGTTTTCATATCTTTGGTTCAGAATGGCATGTCTCTCCAACAATTTAAGTGCCTGATACAAAGTCCAAAGTGTAAACATCCTCCTTTCCCTCTCTTGCTGCTGCTATTGCTTTTGGAAGTTACCACAAGGTCTGCAGAAACCTGTGGTACAACTGTAGACACCCTCCCTCAACCTTTCTCAAGGGAGGAAGTGTTAGTAGCCTTGGATCTCTTCATTTGTCCTTTGAGAAAGTCCACATTTTTTCACAATTACACCCTTTGCTTTTATAGTAGAAAATGGTGGCAGATGTGATGGAGGCCTGTGGACTTATGGCTTTGTGCTTTCTGCTGTGTGTAGCTGATCTCCAAAAATGATAACGCCAAACCCACAGTGTTGCTTAGGGAAAAGCCCTGGCCAGGGCCCGGCAGATCAACACCCTAGAGGAAACTGATCTATCAATGGGATCCACATAACAGCAGAAAATTTGGGTTTGGCATATTTTACAGGTAGCAGAGAGCCAGGAAAGGTTTTCTTAATTGAGTATTCATTTTTTAAGTGAATTTTGTTTTCCTTTTTTTTTAAAAAAAAAAAAAGCCTCTGTGCAGTTTGCATGAGTTAATTGCTGTCCATTTATAAAGAGCCAGGGTCTGGTGGTGCCATCACTTTGCTTGACCCCTGTGCTTTCCTGGACAAGTCCTACCATCTTGTTTCCAGTGGCCCATACCAGCTAACGGCAGTGTGCCAGCAAGAAGTTGCATACAAAAAGAGCCCTTTCCTTCATCTCCAGAGTTGTTGCATTGTTTTGCTGTTGAACCATCAATTTTTAAACTCTTTAAAGAGAAAGAAACTATTTTTTTGAAATTAAGAAAAAATATTTCTCTATTTAGGAAATTCCTCTTGGACATATTCATATATGTGGAGTTTGTCAACTGACTCAGCATTCATCCTAAAGAACAACTCTATTAGTTAATTTTCAAAAAGTGACATCATATACAATTTCATAAAATTCCTGCAAAGGTTTTTATAATCGAAATGTTGGGATATTTGAGGTTCCACTTGTTAATCCTAGAGGAAGATAATTTAGTTTGTATTTAAATTTTTTTAACGTTTTATTTATACCAGGTAGAATTCTGGTGAACTATCTTAATTAACTAGCTTTATTTCAGAATGAAAGTTCTTGTTTTTATTTCCTTCAGAATGACTTAAAATAAGATGCTACAAGAGATCCTAGGAGCAGTGTAAAATTGGCTTAAACATAAATTTGGATGTCACAGCCAAGTTTATATTAAATCAAGAGGCCCTTCCAATATGATTAAAAAAAAAAAACTTATATAACTCAATAAATCGCTGAGAGATTTCATACAGGGCTTGAGTCATTCTGTTCTAGATAATGACAGAGCCTACACAGACACCATCTAGTGTCCACATAAGCTAGACCCTCTGTTTTTGTCGTGAACGTAATGGCTGAGTTTACCAGAGCGGGTAACCCGCCCCAACCTCGGTACTTCTCCCATTTTCTTGTGCTCTATGAAGTGAAAGCAGAAGCGCCCTTTTGGGACTGCCCTGAGAAGCCTGCATTGCAGCTACTACAATGTGAATTGTAAAAGGCTGTGACAGTAACTCTACAACAAGCAGCTAGCACTGGGAAAGGCCATGTGCTAGCCACATCTTTCCTCAAGGTTCTTCTTTTCTATAGTGTCATTTTATTATCAAATAAATCCAGAAAGAAGGCCTTGAACTTTAACAGGGAAGAACCATGACTGTTTTTTGCAAAGGTACACTGAGTTTTTAGGAGGGACACAGAGGTCCAGCCCCAGACAGTGTGGCCTCTGTTTGAATGCCAAGCAGATGTCTCTTCCCCACCTCACATACCAGCATTAGTTAGGGCTGGCTGTGAACTCTGTGCCAGTGTCACTCCAGCAGGCTGCTAGGGATGAGCCTTTTCATCCCATCCTCTCACACGTACCAGTCTAGCCTTTGCCTTCACAGAGCTCTCCTTCACACCCCTGACTTAACTGATGGTTGCTGTTTTCCAGAGTAGAGTCACAAACCTATCTATAGATCGACATATAGATCAGCAGTCCAGACCCTCACTGCATACAGGTTCCCCAAAGGGTCTCACTTAAGAAGGAAGACCTTAAAGGGATCAGTGTGAGTGAAATAGGACATAGCCATTTCTAGGGTACCAGGACCTGACCAAGTTCAACTTGACTGTTAATTAGGTGTATAGGTGTTCACATAGTGTTGGGGCAAGCTGCACCAATGGTCGAGCTTCACAGAAAGGAGTGTGTGTTGGGAACAGATCCCTTTGTTAATTGTTTTATATTGTTCTCTTCTGTCGGTTAGAGCTTCGTGCCCTCTTTTCTGACTTTGCTGTTGACTTCGGATGGTGGAAAATGATCCCGAGAACCTTGAGATCCACCCCACAGTATTGTCCCTCCTTCTGGCCCCCAGCTTATCCCACCCACTCTCTTCTATTGACTGTATTCTCTGAAGGAAAAGTTCTTGTGCTTTGGTCCTCTTAGTCGGTAGTCCTTTTATATATAATTGTGTTATATATCGTTGTTAGGATTCTCTGAGCTTTTCTTCAAGCAGTTTAATGAGTGAACTCAGCAGCAAAGTGGGAAAGCTGGGAGAGGTCATGCTCGTCCTTTGACTGCCCAGATTCTCTGACCCAACTGTGGAGAAGTTGGTGAGCAGTGGGCCCACAGCAGTTCCATGACGTGTATCAGTGTACAAACAATCCTCTCTCATTCAGAAAAAGTGAAAGAGCAGATTTGCACAGAGAAAAAGGAAAAAGACCCATGAATGTCATCTTTTATCTTTTGTTTTTGACATGCACTTGTAATCCAGTATTGCCAAGGTAAAAGTTGTTTTGGTTTTTCCCTAGTTACCTCTTGTTCCTCCTGTCTTGACTGCTGACGTTCCTCAGTGATTCTAAAGTCTATTTTATGGGAAGCAGCCTTCCCACGGGTTTCCTTTTACACACTGCAGGGCTATCTTTATACTTTAAAAAACAAAAATTTAAAAAAAAAAATGGGGGGATGGGGAGAGAAAACTGTCACTAACCTCATGGGGATTTGCAGAAAACCATTTAGCCCACCTTGAGCAGAAGGTAGATTTCTCATTGTTTTCTTAAGCTCATTATAATAATAAAAAAAAAAATCTATTCAGCATCATTGTGCTACCTCAAAGACAAAAGTGTTTTAAGGTATTTTTTGGTCCTGAGTTCTACGCATAGTGTTTGAAATGTCTTTCAATTGGAGTTATTTTTTAAATCATTGGGAAGAATCTTATTTTAACCTATTTTACATTTGTATTTTAATCTCAGAAGAATAAATGATTGGAAAGTGATCAATTCTTGCTCTGTAGTATTGAACATATAATTAAAAGTCATTAAGAATTGAATCATTGTTTGCCATAAGGTTGGGTTTTTTAAAAGGAAACTCTAGGGCTCGGCTTCACTGTTGTTTAATAAAGGCTGACAAATCATGTCTGACTTTCCTTTGCCACTTGTGTGTCTCTTCTCTCATTTCAGGACTCTAGGCCATCACAGTACTCATCTGGCCAATGTACTGTTGAGATTGGAGTATGAGCCCCTGAAAATTAAGGAAAAAGCCTGGGCATGATATTTGAGTTGTTGGGGATAGTGTGCAAGGGTATTCAATATATCCCTTGCCATGGGATGAGGCCCAGCAGAAAACATCACTCACTTATCTGACAATGTTATTTTATCACTTCCTTCAAGGTAGCATGGCTAAAATCAAAACGAGTAAGAACTCATGACAGCCCACTGTACCTGTAGTTTTTTCCAAGGTAACCAAAGGAAACTCATTCTATGGCAAAACCATGTTTTAGTGTAATCTTACCCTCATCTAGGTAGAGACACCTGCCTGTACAAAAGAGCCAAGTGGGTAAACATACAAAATAATGACCTGGGCCCAAGCAGCTGGTACCTGAACCCAAACCAAAAACCAAATCCACTGCCATTGAGTCGATTCCAATTCATAGCAACCCTATGGGACAGTAGAACTGCCTATAGGGCTTCCAGGGTTGTAAATCTGTACGAAAAGAGATTACCTCATCTTTCTCCCACAGAGCAGCTTGTGGGTTCGAACCACTGACCTTTTGATTAGCAGCCAAATGCTTTAACCCCTGCACTACCAGAACTTCACCTGATGGGCTCGGGACCATAGTCAAAGGGGACATCAAGCTCAATTGGCATGTTATATACTACACAAAACATTGTTCCACCTCCTACTTTGGTGAGTAGCAACTGGGATCTTAAAAGCTTCCAAGTAGTCATCTAGATGCAGCAATGGGTCGCTCCTTGTCCAGAGCAAAGAAAGAAGAAAACCAAAGATTCATGGAAACAATTAGTCCCGGTGACTGGTACACCATGCGATCTGCAGCCTATATGACTGTGAGACCAGAAGAACTAGATGGGCCAGCTACCACTGTCAACCGCTCAGAGGTAGATCTCTGTAGCAGATCCTGGATAGGGAGAACAATGTGGAACAAAACTCAAAATCATTTGGAAAAAAAAAAAAGGTGGGGACCAGGTTTGCTGGTCTGATAGAGCCTGGTGGAACCACTGAGACTATGGCCCCTAGCTGCCCTTTAGGTTTGGAATTGCACCCACGCCTGTGGCTTCCAGGCAAACAAAAGACAGGCATAAGAGTTGAACATTTACCTGAGGTAGATACACTCCTTGGAGAGAACAGTCATGGGAGAAAGAAGGGCTGTTTATTATGCACAGGGAGACAGCTCAGGGGGCAGGAGTGCAGGGAGGGATGG
Organism: Orycteropus afer afer; assembly: GCF_000298275.1. Taxonomy (NCBI): domain Eukaryota; kingdom Metazoa; phylum Chordata; class Mammalia; order Tubulidentata; family Orycteropodidae; genus Orycteropus; species Orycteropus afer. The sequence continues at coordinate 575,095 of NW_006922085.1, read as the reverse complement.
ACACAGGGAAGAGGTAAATTATTGGGAGGAAGTGGGAGGGGAGCTGTTGCATCGTGGTAAATTATAGTCAATGTCATGAGACAAAGTGTATGTGAACTGTTGTATGGAAAGTGAATTCGCTCTGTAAATTTCACAAATCACAAAAAAAAAAACACTTCACCTGAACCTTGTCCAAGGTAAATTGGCCTTGTTTTGAGGCTTTAGAAGTTAAAATTTTTTAAGCTTTTGTAGTTTTTGTGGTGGTGGTACTGTGACCTCAGGAAGTCTCAGGATACCAGTCAAAAACAGGACAAAGGATATGAACAGACAGTTCACCAAAGAGGATATTCAAAGGCCAGCAGACATGTGAAAATATGCTTAAAGTCATTAGCCACAGAGAAATGCAAATCAAAATCACAATGAGGGGAGGCGGGGCAAGATGGCGGACTAGGCAGAAGGATTGCACAGACCCTCTTCAACAAAGAAAAGGGAAACCAATTAACACAGACACAGAAGATAATCT
>NW_006922085.1:549746-559601 GCF_000298275.1 Orycteropus afer afer | reverse complement strand
TGGTCAATTTCAGACTGTAGAAGCTGATAAAATTCTTCAATTTCCTCATCTGTGGCTTTGGTGGTTGGGGCATAAATTTGAATAACAGTCATATTAACAGGTCTTCCTTGTAGGCATATGGATATTATCCTATCACTGACAGCATTGTCACTGATGACAATACATACATAAAAAAGGGAATACATACATAGTGAAAAGGGGTGAATGGGCGAGTGCTAGGTTATATATGGTTCTGCAATGTTAACAACTGAAAAAAGGGGAAGGGGTTACAGATGCTGATACTAATTAGACATAACCAATCACCTCATGGAATTAATTCTCTTGGTTTGGGGGTTTAGGGCCATAATCTTGTAGGGTGGCATAATACAGTTTTTAAAGTCCTACTTCCCAGTGTCTGGGGTCTTAAAATCTTATGAGTGGCCATTTAAAATACAACTATTAGTCTTTATTGCTCTGGAACAAAAGAGAAAGATGGAAACTCAAGAATCAGAAAGAACTGGACTACAGGCCTCATTGTCAACATAACCACTGCCGCCTCCACCTTGAGACCAGAAGAACAGTGTTCAGCTACCATTACTGAGTGTCTGGTCAGGAACACAATAGATGAATCCTGGTACAATGGGAGAAAAATGTGGAACATAATTTTAGATTCTTGAAGAGTCCAGACTTATTGGACCTATTGAGGCTAGAGGACTCCCCAAGACTATGGCTCTGGGTTGCTCTTCAAACCTTCATTTGAAACTGCCATCTTTGATGATGGCAAAGTAGCACTGAATGTGAGTGAAGTATGCACAGCTTGAAAAAAGTAAATGATGCCACTAAGAAATGCACAAGAGCAAAGGGGTTTTTTAATAAAGAATAAGACATACATAATTTTGTAATAACAACCCCCTCAACAAAATACATGTGGTTAGATATGTAGGTATATATGCTATATGTGTATGAGTATGTATGTGTGTGTACACATACAAATGTGTATATGTATATACAGGTAGATGCATGCATGCATACTTATAATAAAGCACATGGCAGAACAGGTACAGATATTTCTTAGACATAACCAAATACATTGTGAGTTTGATTTCCTGGGTTCAAAGGCTTAGGACCATAGTCTCCTAGAACAACTCGGTCAATTAACATAATATAGTTCAAAGGTTTATGTTCCATATCCTAGTTTGGTGAGTAATGTCTGGGGTCTTAAAAGCTTGCGAGCAGCCAGGTGAGATACAATTATCGGTCTCCATTCTTCTGGAGCAAAAGAGAAAAAAGGAAACCAAAGATTCAGAGAGATAGTCGACAGGACTAAAAATCTACATGAACCATGGCCTCATTTACCCTCAGACCAGCAGAACTAGATGGTGCCTTTCTACCACTACTGACAGTTCTGATCAGTGTTACAATGGGTGGATCCTTATGGAATAGAAGAAAAATGTGGAACAGAATTCAAATTCTTAAAAAGTCCAGACTTCCTGGACCAGTTGAGACTGGAAGACTGCCAGAGACTATTGCCCAAAGATACTCTAAAGCTTAAACTGAAATTATCCACTGAAGTTCCTTTTAGCTAAATAACAGAATGGCTCATAAAATCAAGAATATAACCTGTGAATACTGTGCACCTTTAAAAAATCATCTGTATGACACCAAGTGATGAATAATTACCCTAAAACAAAGATGAGAAGGTAAGGGGGCAAGGAAACCAGATTACTGAAAACAGAACAACCAGAAGAAAAAGAAGATTAACACATTGTGACAATTATAACCAATGTCACTGATTTGTGTAGAAATTCTTAAATAGGAACCAAATTTACTATGTAAACCCTCACTGAAAACACAATAAAACATTATTTTAAAAACCAAACCAAACTCACTGCTGTCTAGTCAAATCCAACTCATAGCGACCCCTCCTTGGGTTTCCCAGGCAGTATCCCTATGAAAGTAGATTGCCCAACCTTCCTTCCGAGGAGTGGCTGATGGGTTTGAACTGCTAGCCTTCTGGTTAGCAATCAAATGCCTTAGGCACTAGGCCACCAGAGCTAAAAATGAGTAACAATTCAGCCCAGAGGGTATGTATAATTATCACTCTTGAGTACTGCATTGTTGTTGTCGTTGTTGTTGTAAGATGCCATCAAGTCATCTCTGACTCATAGCGACCCTGTGTACAACAGAATGAAACACTGCCCGGTCCTGTACCAGCCTCATGATCCATGCAATACCTGAGCCCACCATTACAGCCACTGTCAATCTATCTCACTGAGGGCCTTCCACTTTTTCTTTGACCCTCCACTTTTCCAAGCATGATATTCTTCAAGGAATGGTCCCTTTTGACAACATGACCAAAGTAGGTGAGACGAAGTCTGGCCGTTATAAGACCAAGGGGTCAACAGCTAGTTTAAAACATAAATGAGGAAGTTAGGGGCAGGGAGATTAAATAAATGGAAGTGAAAGAACTAGACAGAAATAAAGGAAATGTCACAGTGTAAAGAAATGTAACCAATGTCACTGAATGTTATGTCTAGAAACTTTGGAATAGAATGGATTTTGCTTTGTATCGTTTCATCAAAAGTAAAATTTTTTTTAAAAAAAGTTCTCTGACAATGTCAAAATCATATCATCTACCCTAAAATAAGAAACACTAGATGGTGCCCAGCTACCACTTCCAACCACTTGGAAAGGGATCAAAACTGGAAATCCTGGATAAAATGGGAGGAAAAATGAACAAAATTCAAAAGTATAGAAAAACCAGGATTACCGGTCAGATAAAAGACTGGTGAAACCCTCGAGATTATGGCCCTGCGTCACCCTTCGGACCTGAAATTGAACTCACTCTAGTGGCTTTACTCTCAGCCAAACTATAGGCCCACAAACTGAACATCTTAGAACAATCAACCATAGACAATCAGAAGGGCAGCATTTGCACAGGGAGGAAGGCAGACAGGAATGCATAGGTAAAATGGACACAGGGAGGGATAACTGGGAAAGGAAGTGGGAGGAGACCTGTTACATTGTGGGGATTGTAATCAATGTAGCAAAACAAAATGTGTTTGAACTATTGAATGTAAAACAAATCTGCTTTGTAAAATTGCACCCAAATCACAATAAAAAGTTACAAAAAAAAAAAAATCATATCATCCAGTCTCAGCCTTGAAGAGGGGGAATGTTGCATGAGACTTTGCTTACTGTAGCAAATCTAACAGAGATACTCTAAAGCTTGAACTGAAATTATCCACTGAGGTTCCTTTTAGCTAAATAACAGAATGGCAATTAGCCCCATCAAAATTTCTTGAGTATATCTCTGTGATCTTGAAAAATTACTGAATTTTTCTAACAGAATTAAAGCAGTATTATTTATAACGTGGTTAAGGAAACTGGCATCATTTCACAGGGCATCATTCATAGTAAGTATGAATTTTGACTTCTTTTACCCATCCTCTACAAATGCCCTATGACAGATTAATGATCAGTGATACATACTATTAACTAATTACTTTTAGATATGCAGATAAAATTCAGAATGTTGACCGGGAACATACTGAGTAATCAGTTGTGAACCTCAAATGAGTATTTTTATGAGTTGATTGTGTCTCCCAAAAAAGATATGTTTAATTCTTAATCCCGGTACCTGTGAATGACGTTATTTGGAAAAACCATCTTTGCAGATGCAATTAGTTAACATGAAGTCATACTGGAGTAGGGTGAACCTTAATCTAATCTGACTAGTGCCCTTATGAGAAGATGCACAGAGAGAAACAGGGGGGACTGTCATGTTCAGGAGGCAGAGATTGGAGTTCTTGCTTCCACAAACCAAGGAATGCCTGAAGCTACCAGAAGCTGGAAAAAAACAAGGAAAGACCTTCCTCTAGAGCCTTCTGAAAGAGCATGGCCTTGCCAGTATCCTGAATATGGACTTCTAGCCTCCAGAAGTATGAGAGAATAAATTTATGTTGTATTAAGCCACCCAGTTTGTGGTGCTTTGTTACTAGGAAACAGAAATATTATCCAAGATCCAAGTTAGAATGTCAGAAATTAGGTCTGACTTGGCTCATTTGTTCATTGGACAAACCCTGATGACCAGCCATAGATGTTCCTGACAATGTATTTAAACCCCAGTATCTAGCAACAGTAATGGTGCTGATGTCTGCCAGGAGACTCTTGGACTTCTTCCTCCAATGATGATGGGGCTTAAGCTTCCGGACTCAGTAGGCAGCAGCCCCAGACTCCCATTTCAAGGAAAATTGTGCTCTTAGTTGTTTCCCTTGGTTACACTGCTCTTCTCTCCCTCTTCTCTTTCCTTCCCTCCCCCCTCCCTCTCTGGAAAGCCATTGCTTTTTTGTAAAGTGAATGATTTGGACACACGATCATGTGATGTACATCACTACTCTAACTTGTGTCATGACATTCTGGTTACAGAAGCATCCTGGAGGAGCTGTGAAAGGACAAAGGCTAGCTTAATTTGAAGGAGGACTCCCCCGCCAGGTAGGGACTCCTCAGAAATGACCTTCATACTAATGGTCCTAAACATCATAACTGTGGTTGCCAGAGATTCCTTTTCTGACCTAGGTTGTCTTCTGTGATGATGGGTCCTAAGAATCAATTTTTCCTCTCATAACAATTTTTTTTTAAATAATTTTTTTTCTGAAGGTGTCTCTTTTGTGTAACATTTCTACTGCTTCCTCTTTTACTTCTTCCCAACCAGAATCCTTGATTCCATGGGTATTCTTTTTTTCTATAAAACCAGTTATCTGGTTTGTCTTCGAGTATACAAAGTCAGTGTGCAGCCAATAAGGAGACTACAGGGTAGGAGGCTGGCCAGACTGGAGCATGACAGGGACTGAGATCTATCCCAGACACTAGGAAAGCCAGCATGACCTAACTCTTCTCCACTCAGTCCATCTCTTGGGCAAAGTGTGGAAACAAATGGTACTAGCCAAATAACCCATGTCCTTGGCCATGAGCACCACCCCTTCCTCCCTTTGCAGAAGTGAACTAAGCCAAAGGGCAAAATGCCTGCTCATATGGACCAGCCAGACACTGTACTCTGCTGGAAGCAAGGATCCCTTTGGTGACCAGGTCCTTCAACCCCTAAAACCAGGTGGCAATGGTGTGCAGTTAATTTCTGGCTAGTAAATGTAAAAAGGAGTAAGAGCTGAAGTCCATGGGGCCTTAAAAGCTTGCAAGTGGCCATCTAGATGCAACAATGGGTTTCTCCTCATCCAGGGCAAAGAAGAATGAAGAAACCAAAGATTCATGGAAACAATTAGTCCAAGGGACTAGTAGACCATGTGATCCTCAGCCTATACAACTATGAGACCAGAAGAACTAGATAATGTGCGGCTACCACTGTCAACCACTCAGAGGGGGATCGGTGCAGGGGATCCTGGATAGAGTGGGAGAGCAATGTGGAACAAAACTCAAAATCATAAAAAAAAAAAAAAAAAAATTTGCTGGTCTGATAGAGCCTGGTGAGAACCCTAAGACTATGGCCCCTAGTTACCCTTCAGGTCTGAAACTGAACTCACTCTTGTGACTTCCAGCCAAACAGTAGACAGGCATATGGGGTGAATATTTACATCAGGTAGACAACTCATTGGAGCAATCAATCGTGGGAGAATAGAGGGGCAGTGTTTGCACAGGGAGATAGCTGGGGGAGGGGGGCGGTGCATGGGAGGGAAAGACACAGGGAAGAGGTAACTATGAGGAGGAAGTGGGAAGAGAGATGTTACATTGCAGTGAATTGCAGCCAATGTCATGAAACAAAATGAATTTGCTCTGTAAACTTTCACCAGAATCACAATAAAAATTTTGAGGAAAAAAAAAAAAAAAGCGCTGAAGTTCAGAACCACGGATAAGTAAAAACTTTCCAGCTCTACATCCAAGCATGTTTAAAACTGGACATTTTCACTCTAAAACTGCTGACTTGGGCATGAGGTGACGACTGCAGTACGCATTCCCACACTCCCGTGCCTACCATACGCCCAGCCAGGACAGCTGGAGTGGTGGGGGCCCTAACGCTGATCCAGCCTGCAGGGAAAAGGCATTTCGGGATGGCGAGGATGTGCGTCCAGCCCGGGTGCACGTTGGGACCACGTGTGAGCCAAGGAGATGCAGTTTGCCACTTCATCCGGCAGGGGGCGGGCTGTACCCCGACGAAGAGGGGTGGTTCTCCAAGGACCTGCGCCCTGGCAGCTGAGAGCCAGAGCTCTCTCTTGACTAGGCCGTGGCCTGGGGGAACAGAGAACAAGTGATCCCCGTACTCCGAGCTCGAGGCACCCTCGTGCTTCTCCTACAACCCAGCCTCTCAGTACTCGAGATAGGTCCACCGGGTTTGCCAGCCAGATGAGGATGGGTTGGCGCCTTCATGCTACACGCCAGCGGCTTACCCCTATGTAAAGGAGGAAGCTGACTTGTGGAAGGGCACGCATCCCCCATGCTCTTCTCTTTGCCCACAGGCCCAGAGAGATTACAGCCCTGGTCCCTCATTTGCCCGCGCTGGGCAGATGTCCAACTACAATAGGGGCTGAATAGAGAAGGACATAGGGCCCAGCCTCTGGTTTGGTCGCCGTCCTTCGGCTCACTTCAAGCCACGATCTCTGGCTCACAGCAAAAGCAGCCCCGCACTCCCTGACAGCTGGCCTCACACCTGAAAATATGGGAGTGCTATCCTCATATCTAACAATTGGATAAAGTTAACCTTTCAGCCTCACATTCCATAACCGGGGAGGGTTAACGTATCAACCCAGAACTGGTTCGAGGACCAGGTTGACAACGTGTCAGGCGAGGGCACCTTAAAAGTGAAAGGTGCTGCCTTCTGAGGCAGGCAAGCTTCCGGCACAATGGGAGTTTCTCGGTTGGGCCCCTCGGGCTCTGTGCGGCTTGGACTTGCCTGGAATAGGGTGTGAGCGTCCAGAACACGCTGGGAGCCGCCTCCGCCCTGTCCCTGAGGAATCATTTTCTTAGTAATTTCCCTGCCTTTTGTGCTAGAAGAAAATCCTAGAAATGATACGCAGCCAGCCCCTCCTTGCGCGGCCCACGCCAGGGGCTGTGGGGGCTGGCGGGGGTCGTCTGGGATCCAGGGGCGGAGACACGTAGCCAGCCTCACTGCCAACGCGTCCCCGGCTAGGTTTCGCATCCAACCTGTGGGCGCCCAAGGCCCTGGGCAGACTCCAGGCTGGAGTGGAGGAGGCAAGGGGAGGGAGAGGTTGCGTGACAAAGTCTCAGGTGGTCGGCCAGAGGGGTTTAGGAAAACGAGGGCAAGGGGATTCGGACTAATGTCTGAACTCAGAACAACTCTCCCCTTCCCCAGACCCTGGCCCCCAAGAAAGGAGCGCTGCCGCCTTTCTCAATCCTGGGCCAGGGTGACAGGTGGGTGGTGGACGAGTAAGGGACAGGGGAGCAGCAGCTGCCCTCTCCTCACTAGCTTCTGGACGCCCCAAGGCTCCCCCGAGACGTTCTCCTTGTACTCTCCCCACCTCCACCTTTGGACGATCTCTTGTGGACTAGCACCCTGGAGGTGAGGTTCCTCCTTAGGAGCTCTGCGCCATCTTTCTCTGCCAGGCCTTTCATAGTGCTTCCTGCCAGGCCCTGGGCTTGGCTTTGTCCTCTGATCTCTTGTGCCCTGCCCCCTACAACGATAACCTCACTTTGTGGTTAAGGAGAAAGCAGAAGCAAACAGGTCAAAATCATAGGCTCCTCTGCACCCCCACCTTCCTCCAGCTCCAGCCCCGATGTTCTGCTCCCTTCAGGGCAAAAGCCTTGAGACTTGACTGTGGTTTCCATCCCTCTTTTCCTCTCCCAGTCTAGCCACAGCCCACACCTGCTGTCCCCAGTGATTTCCAAGAACAGAGCTGATGCATATGCTGGCTCTTTCCAATCTCAGCGGGATTCACTGTGGTTGATTCCTCTTTCCTCCTGCTTCAGAGACTTTCTTCTAGAGATACATGAAGCTTTCCTGTTTTTCTTCCACCTGGACTCTCATATGGTCATTCTTACCTCTGCTGACAGTTTTAACCGAGGCTCCAGTTAAATTTTGGAGTGGCTCAAGACTCTACTCCGGGCTCTCATTTCTCCCTCTGGGGAATTTTGGTCAGGAACTACATGGCTTTGGGTGTCATCTCACTCCAGATTTGTACCTCCAGCTGGGGTACTGACCTAAGCTGCATATCCCACTGCCTACTCAACTCCAGTAGGCTCTGCAGAAGTTTTTACGTGGGTAAAACTCATTTATAGCAGCAGAAGTCAAAACAGCGGTTACCTCTGTAGGGGAGGTAGTAACTCTAGGTGTGAGTCTGCCTTCAGGGTGGTTGGAGTGGTCAACCGCAAGTAAGGTGGCTGCCTTCTGAGAAGGACCATTCCCAGAGACACTCAATTGAGAGTTATGATCTAGACTATGCACTACATTATGAATTATGAATTTGGTATGTCTTTCCATTTGCTCTGGTGGTGCAGTGTCTAAGGCATTTGACTGCTAACCAAAAGGTTGGTGGTTCAAACCCACCAACCACTCCATGGAAGGAAGACGGGGCAATCTACTTCTGTAAAGATTTACCGCCTCCGAAACCCAATGGGGGTGGCTATGAATTGGAATTGACTCGATGGCAGTGTTTTTGTTTTTGTTTTTGTTTTGTTTTCCATTTGTTAGTGAGCCCTGGTGGTGCAGTGCATTTGGTTGCAATGGAAGAAAGATGTGACAGTCTGCTTCCATAAAGATTACAGCCTTGGAAATCCTGTGGGGGTAGTTCTATTCTGTCCTATAGGGTTTCTATGAATAGAAATTGACTCAACGGATTGAGTTTGCATTTTTTGGTTCCATTTGTTTTATCTTAATCATTTAAGATTTATAGGTTTCACATCCAGCCTCCCAGCAGCTCCACACAAAAGAACACTGAAATTGAAGATTGAATAGTACCTTTGTTTCCTAGTGCTCCTATAACACAAATATAACAAGTGGGTGGCTTTAAAGAACAGAAATGTATTTTCTGACAACTCTGGAAGCTAAAGATCCAAATTAGGGTCTTGGCTGTGTCCATTCCTCCCTTGTAGGCAGTCCCAGGCATTCCTAGGTTCTTTGGCTTATAAGTGAGCCTCCCACGGCAGCTGTCTTCCCCCATGTGTGCATGTGTCTCTGTGTCTAGGTTGCTCTTTCTGTAATTTAGAAGTGATTAGATTTAAGACCCACCCAACACTGGTATGACCTCAATGGATTGATTACTGTGATGGTTTTGGTTGCATGTCAACTTGGCTGGGCCATGATGCTCAGTGGTTTCACAGTTATGATGTAGTTTGTTATGCAATGATGTAATCATTCTGCATGATGAGATCTGACATAATGTAATCACTTCTATGATAGGATCTGCTATGAGCAGCCAATCAGTTAAAAGGGAATTTCTTCAGGGGTGTGGCCTGCATCTAGTATACATGGATGTCCTGGCAAATCTCTCTGGCTTTTTGCTCCATCTGAATCCTGTATCTGGCTTATCATCATCTGACTTCTGATTCTTTGGACTTGAGCCTTCAGCCAACTGTATTACCTGCTGATCTTGGAATTTGTTAGTCTCTGCAGCCTGTGAGCCAGCAGCCTGCCATCTTACCTGCTCATCCTGTATTTGTCAGCCTTCACAGCCAGCAGCCTATCTGACCTGCCAATCTTGAGTTGGTAGCTTCTACAGCTATGTGAGTCAGGAGAAGCTTCCAACCTGAATCTAACCTACAGACTTTGGACTAGCTAACCTCTACAATTCATCCTTGAGATAAGTCTCTCAATATATGTTGTTGTTGTTGTTATGTGCCGTCGAGTCGGCCCCAACTCATAGCGACCCCTCCTTGGGTTTCCAAGGCAGTATCACTACGGAAGTAGATTGC
>NW_006922085.1:547090-549271 GCF_000298275.1 Orycteropus afer afer | reverse complement strand
TTATTGACTATGCAAAGGCATTTGATTGTGTGGATCATAACAAGTTGTGGATAACATTGAGAAGAATGGGAATTCCAGAACACTTAATTGTGCTCATGAAGAACCTGTACATAGACCAGGAGGCTGTCATTTGAACAGAACAAGGGGACACTGTATGGTTTAAAATCAAGAAGGGAGTGTGTCAGGGTTGTATCCTTTCACCATACTTATTCAATTTGTATGCTGAGCAAATAATCTAAGAAGCTGAACTATATGAAGAAGAACATGGCATCAGGATTGAGGGAAGGCTCATTAACAACCTGAGACATGCAGACGACACAACTTTGCTTGCTGGAGGGATGACTTGGAGTACTTACTGATGAAGATTAAAGACTGAAGTCTGAAGTATGGATTACATCTCAGTATAAAGAAAACAAAAATCCTCACAACTGGACCAAAAAACAACATCACGATAAATGGAGAAAAGAGTGAAGTTGTCAAAGACTTCATATTACTTGATTCTACAATCAATGCCAATGGAAGCAGCAGTCAAGACATCAAAAGATGTATTGCATTGGGAAAATCTGTTGCACAAGACCTCTTTCAAGCACTGAAGAGCAAAGATGTCTCCTTGAAGACTAAGATGTGTCTAACCCAAGCCATGGTATTTTCGATTGCTTCATACGCATTTGAGAGCTGGACAATGAATAAGGAAGACCAAAGAAGAGTTGATGCTTTTGAATTGTGGTGTTGGCAAAGAATGCTGAAAGTACTGTGAACTGCTAAAAGAACTAATAAATCTGTCCTGGAAGAAAGTGCAGCCAGAAGGTTCCTTGGAAGTGAGAATGGTCAGACTTTGTCTCACCTACGTTGGTCATGTTGTCAGAAGAAACTATTCTCTGGAGATAGATATCATGCTTGGTAAAGTGGAGGGTCAACGAAAGAGGGGAAGGCCCTCAACAAGATGGATTGACACAGTGGCTACAGTGATGGGCTCAGATATAGTAGGGATCGTGAGGCTGGCACAAGACCGGGCAGTGTTTCATTCTGTTGTACAAAACGTCATTATGAGTCAGAGATGACTTGACAGCACATAACAATAACAACAACAAAAACAGTTCAATATAGGATTGGAGGGGAAAAAAACCCAAACTCACTGCCGTCGAGTTGAACCCGACTCATAGTGACCCCTCCTTGGGTTTCCGAGGCGGTATCACTACGAGGAGTACCTTCCTTCCGAGGAGTGGCTGGTGGGTTTGAATCGCCAGCCTTCTGGTTAGCAGTCAAATGCCTTAGACACTATGCTACCAGAGCTCCTAGGATTAGGAAGACTCATTAACAACCTGCAAAATGCAGTGACACAATCTTGTTTACCGAAAGTGAAGAGGACTTGAAACACTTACTGATGAAGATCAAAGACTACATTCTTCAGCATGGAGCATGCCTCAACATGAAGAAAACAAAAAGTGATGCAACAATTGCTCTCTCCTTGTCCAGAGCAAAGAAGAATGAAGAAAAACAAGGATGCATGGAAATACTTAGTTGAAGGCACTAGTGGACCATGCAAACCTCAGTCTACATGAGTCTGAGGCCAGAACTAGATGGTGCCCAGCTACCACTGTCAACCACTCAGAGAGGGATCAGTGCAAGAGATCCAGGACAAAATGGGAGAAAAATGTGGAACAAAACTTAAAATCATAAAAAAGACAAGGCTTACTGAGACTGGCGAAACCCCCAGGACTATAGGTCCTAGTCACCCGTCAGGCCTGGAATTGAACTCACTCCCATGGCTTCCAGGCAAACAACAGACAGGCATATAAAGTGAACATTTATACCAGGTGGGTACACTCCTGAGAACAATCAATTATGGGAGATCAGAAGGGCAGTATTTGCATAGGAAGATAGCTCAGAGGGCAGGAATGCATAGGAAAGCAGGACACAGAGGAAAGGTAACCTCAGGGAGGAAGTGGGAAGAGAGTTGTTACGTTATGGGGATTGCATTCAATGTCATGAAATAAAATGTATATGAACTGATACATAGAAAATGATTCTGCTTTGTAAACTTTCACCCAAATCAAAATTAAAAAAAAAAAAAAAAAGTAAAAAAAAAACAAAAATCCTCACAATTGGACCAATAAATAAAATCATGACTGCAAAAAGGGCAGGGAGGTGGCATCTTCTGATCTCTAACTTCACAAGAGG
>NW_006922085.1:524802-546990 GCF_000298275.1 Orycteropus afer afer | reverse complement strand
TTTGTAAACTTTCACCCAAATCAAAATTAAAAAAAAAAAAAAAAGTAAAAAAGAAAACAAAAATCCTCACAATTGGACCAATAAATAAAATCATGACTGCAAAAAGGGCAGGGAGGTGGCATCTTCTGATCTCTAACTTCACAAGAGGAAGACAGACTCACCATTAGTAGCCCAAGGCTTATTCCTAGGAGGCCAGACATGCCACTACCCTCCAGCGTTTTACCATTTCTGACACCAACTGTCCCTCCCATAGCACTCACTACTTTTCTACTGGGTTTCATAATTCATTGCAACGGCCACACACAACTCACAGACAATACTCACAATTATGGGGCTTATTAGGGAAGTAACAGGCTAAAATTCATGTTCAGAAATACACCTGGGATACAATTCTTCGATCAGGACAGTCTCCCCTCTGCTATGCCCTCTCACGCTGGCCTCTGCCCTGCTTGGTCAAATGGTACAAAGCTCTTTCAGTTCTACCGATAGGTGTACCTACATGCACCCCCACTCCACCAGCAAGCCTCCTGCCCAAGAGCACTCAGCTTCCTTGCTCTGTGAGCCAGGTAAGCCTGCTGCTCTGTCCCATGCCTCTTGGTTCACTGCCATTGTCTCTCTGTCAGGCCTCTCTTTCTGCCTCTAGGAAGGCTCATTTTAAGCCTGGCAGAGTGACAAAACTAACCAATCCCAACATCAGAGTTCTACACACCTTATTTGCATGGCTCTATCCAGTAATCTGGTGAGAATTACAAAGACTACAGTTGGAAAAGCACCACAAAGATAAATGGGGAAAAGATTAAAGTTGTCAAAGATTTCATTTTACTTGGATCCATAACAAACACTTGTGGAAGCAGCAGTCAAGAAATCAGATGTCAGACTTCTGGTAAGATGGAAGAATAGGCAGACAAGGGACACAGACCCTCTTTAACAAAGAAAAGAAAAACCAGTTGACAGAGATAAAGAAGATTATCCTGGAACCCTGAACTTTGAAAGGAACTATACAGAAGTGGATTAGGCACCAACTAGTGGAAAAACCTGAAAGAAAACAGTGAGTACAAAGATGGTCGGAGCTGCAGACTGTCAGCTACTCTGATGAGACCAACAGCCTGAACATTTCCAAGTGGTGTTGGGACCTGAGAATTGACCTAAAGATCAGTCCCACTCACCACAGGCTGCAGGGACAACTGCTCTGGTGGCCTATGACTAGGAAGGGAAACAGCAAGGAGGGAGACAACCTGAGCTGTGGACTTTCTGCTGTCTGGAGGGCGCAGCCATTTTTATTGTTTACACGTGGCAGCCATTTTGAATGTTTACAAGTGGCAACCATTTCGGATTTTAAAGTGATAGCATTCTCATTCGGATTCCAGGGACCTAAGAACAGGCTCTGTTTGCCAGGGTTGGCAAGGACATATGAGAGGCTGACAAAGGAAAAGAGACAGGTGGTAAGTGTATCAGTGCTGTCAACTAGTGAATAGAAGAGCACAGCACAGTACCCTGCCTGTACAGATAACATACAAACAAACCAAAGAAAATGAAAATTTGGGCAAGTCACTCCAACATATAATCACCAATTAAATATAAACACAAAAATGTCACAATGCCTCGGAGACAACAGAGCATCACAGTCCACACAAAGAAGCAAGATAAAACAGGAGAAACAAGGACCAGGATACAGACCCAAAACACATCCCTGAGGAAGACGCAGCATTGGAACTCCCTGATAAGGAATTCAAAAGAATTATGTTTGGGTATCTTCAAAAGATTGAGAGACAGATCAAGGAAAACACAGACAAAACCCTAGAAGAATTTTGGAAGAAAATACAAGAACAAAATGACAAAATCAATGAAAAATTAGAAATGATTCTAAATCCACAGATAGAAATCCAGAAGATTAATACTAAATAGTCAGAAATAGATAACACATTGAAAGGGCAAAGGAATAGAATAGATGCAATGGAAGACAGAATTAATGACATTGAAGACAAATACCTGAATACTTCTTTGGAAAGGGATCAATCAGAAAAAGATCAAAACAAAATGAAGAAAGCCTAAGTTTCATGTGGAATACCATTGAAAAGAATAACCTACATGTCATTGTAATTCCAGAACAGGAAGAGAAAAATGAAACCACTGAGAAAATTGTCCAAGATTTGTTGGAGAACTTCCCTGATATGATGAAAGATGAGAGTATATCCATTCAGGAAGTCCAACGAACCCCAAATAGGATAGACCCCAAAAGAAAATCACCAAGACATAGCATCATCAAGCTCACCAAAACCAAAGATAAAGAAAGAATCATGAAAGCAGCATGAGAAAAACAAAAAGTTACCTACAAGGGGCAACCAATAAGACTAAGCTTGGATTTCTCGACAGAAACCATGCAGGTCAGAAGACAGTGGGATGGTATATATAAACCCTGAAAGAGAAAAATTTCCAACCAAGAATTATGTACCCAGCAAAATTGTCCCTCAAATATGATGGTGAAATTAGGACATTTCCAGATAAGCAGAAATTAAGGGAATTTGTTAAAACCAGACCAACCTTAAAAGAGATGCTAAAGGGAATCTTTTGGACAGAGAAGCAAAAACAGCCAACAACAACTGACCATTAACACACATGATGATATAACCCAGAAACCAACCTAGCTATGGAAATCCAAAGTAAATAAGCCTACAAGATTGTAAACAGGAAACTAGAGACACCAACTGACAAATGAGGACAACTACAAACCAAAAAAAGGGAAAAAAATCTGTGTCATTACAGAACTTCTAGATGATAGGGAAGTCAAGACAGCTACAAGATAGAATGGACTGTTCTAAACTTGGGAAGAAAACTATAAATCACATGGTAACCTCAAAGAAAACTGATAAACCTTCATATCAAAATAAAAAAGAGGACCAGCATAAATATTCAGCAAATACCAAAACAATAGCAATGAAGGAAGTGATAACATGATTCATAAACAAAAGTAACTCAGCATAGAAAATTGTATGGGACAAAGATATTGACATAATGAAAAAGCACATGACAAAAATGACAGCAACAAATTTGTATTTCCTGACAATTACATATCTGGCAAGATTGATGGAAAACTCCAATGTCTCAACACCAAAGGAATTAACAATCCAATTGAAAAATGGGCAGAAGACATGAATAGACACTTAACCAAGGAGGATATTCAGGTGGTCAGCTAATACATGAAAAGATGCTCACCATCATTGGCTATCAGACAGATGTAAATCAAAACAACAATGAGATATACCGTCTCACCCCAGCACTGATGGCAAGGTTCAATGAGACAGAAAATAACAAATGCTGGTGGGGATGTGGAGAGATTGAGACCCTCATACACTGCTTGTGTGACTGTGAAGTGACACAACCACTGTGGAAAGCAATATGGCAATTCTTTAGAAAGTTGGAATTGAAGATACCATTTGACCCAGCAATCTCATTACTAGGTATATATCCCAGAGAGGTGAGAGCCAGAATAGGAACAGATACATGCACGCTCATGTGCACCACAGCACTATTTATAATAGCAAAAAGATGGAAACAACCTACGTTCCCATCAGCGGAAGAGTGGATGACCAAAATATGGTACGTACACATACTGTAATGCTATGCAGCACTAAAGAATAATGTAGAGTCTGCAAAACACCGCATAACATGGATGAACTTGGAGGACATTATGCTGAGTGAAATAAGTCAATCACAGAAGGACAAATATAGTATTATTTCGTTGTTGTGGAGGGTCAAGGAAAGATTTATATACGGAGGAAAACTTTCTTTGTTGGTTGCCAAGGGTGGGACGGGAAGGGTGGGAACACTGCAAAAAAAAATGCATTGACCCATGTCACTTTAGTTTTGTGTATTTCACTGTACATAAATTATATTTCAATAAAATGCACTTAAAAAAAAAGAAATCAGACATCGTATTACACTGGGAAAATCTGCTGCAAAAGACCTCTTTAAAGTGTTGAAGAGCAAAAATGTCACTTTGAAGAGTAAAGTGTACCTAACCAAGCCATGATATTGTCAATCACTTCATATGCATGTGAAAGCTGGACAATTAATAAGGAACACAGAATAAGACTTGATGCCTTTGAATTGTGGTGTTGGTGAATACTGAAAGTACCATGGACTACCAGAAGAATGAACAAATCTGTTCTGGAAGAAGTGCAGCTGGAATGCTCCCTAGAAGGGAGAATGGGCAGGTTTCGTCTTACCTCTATCTGTCATGAGGAGCTCTGGTAGCATGGTGCCTAAGGCATTTGACTGCTAACCAGAAGTCTGGTGGTTCAAACCCACCAGCCACTCCTTGGAAGGAATGTTGGGCAATCTACTTCCTTAGTAATACTGCCTTAGAAACCCAAGGAGGGGTCACTATGAGTCAGATCTGACTCATAGTACATTGCATTTTGTTTTTATATGTGGTCATGTGGTCAGAAGGGACGAGTCCCTGGAGAAGGATATCATACTTGGTAAAGTGGAGGGTCAGAGAAAAAGGGGAAGACTTTCAACAAGCTGGACTGCCACGGTGGCTGCCATGATGGGCTCAAGCATAGCAAGGATTGTGAGGATGATGCAGGACAGGGCAATGTTTCATTCTGTTGGACTTGGTATCACCATGAGTTGGCATCAACTCATTGGCACCTAACAACAACATCAACAGTTCTATATATAACAGATAGGGAGAGGAGAGCCTGCATGGGTGCCTGCTGGGCCTTTATTCTGTGGCAGCTGCTGCAGATTCTACATGCCTTGGCAGGGAGCAGGAGTGGGAACTGGGCCCAGCTTCCAAGTCATCCCCCTTGACTTAGCCCAGGGCACTCTCACCTCTTCCCAACCTCCCACTGCTCCATTTTATTTTTCTCTACAGCACTTATTGAGACAGGCAGGGAATTGGGCTAGCCAGGTCAAACAGGTCCCTGACTCAATACGCTTGGAATTTAAGCCTACGTGCAGACCACCACATAACTCTTGTTGCTGGCTGGCAAGCCAGGCCCTTAGGCAAGATAAGAAATTATATCTCAAAAGCCCCACAAGTTTGACCACTGTAGAATGTTGATAAACCTCAGAGTTGTCCTTCAAGTACCTCACCAGGTACAAAGCGTGCAGTAAAATTCAATTTGACCAACAAAGTGACCTTCTACCAGAGGCAGTCAACAACAGGAATCGCTTGCCAGGACTTGAACTAGGATTCAGAGATATCACGCATGTGCAAAATTCCAGAATAAGTCATGGCATCATCCCAGCAGCCTTCGCAATGGGTTCCATCTTTGTTCCAACAGCCTTTGTGGTGGAATCCATCTTGGCTATCTCCTGCATGAGCACCTGATTTTCATAACCCCACCTTTTTCCCTGGAAATCTCTGCATATGCTATGAATAAAGATGATACCTTATTCTTGCCTGAAAGCTTTTATGAACCCTAGGAAATCCTTTGTTCGAAGAGAGACTGGAGGCACTTTGGTTTGCGTGGACTTTTGCCTCTCCTGTTCAATTCTTTGTCAGTAGAAGGCAAGGACCCCTGCTCAGGGTCTTAGGGACCCTGGTAACATTGTTACTTAACTCTGTCTTCCTTTCTGTTTATTCAGTTATTCCATAGGTGTTTCTCTGGTAGCACAGTGGCAAGGCACTTGACTGCTAACCAGAAGGCTGGCGGTTCAAACCCACCAGCCACTCCTGGGAAGAAAAGTTGGGCAATCCTACTTCCATAGTGATACTGCCTCGTAAACCCAAGGAGGGGTCGCTATGAGTCAGGGCTGACTCGACGGCACACAACAACAACAACATAGGTGTTTCTGGAGCTTACTTGGTGTTTGAGGTGCTGAGGATACATTCATGAATAAAAGATACCAATTCCCACCTCACAAAGTTCTCATTCACTGGGTGGGTGGGTGGGTTTTAACAGCCAACTTTTCAGTTAGCAGCCAAGTGCTTAACCATTGCACCACCAGGGCTCCTTACCAGCAGAGTGTGGGTGCTCAAGAAATATTTGTTCAACGAACGAGTACTTGCATGAATTCACACCTCTGCAAAAACCCCAGCACGCAGGGCTTTGATATTGGCCTCCTTTGCAGAGTGGAAATCAGGTAGAAGGTTCTGCCCACTCTCAGTGGCACTTGCTTCCTCTCTTCCTTCTCCCAGCCACACTGACAAGTGCTCAAGTGGGAATCCCTCTAGCCAGCACAGGGCCTAGGTTAAATAAACCTCATACAAGTCACATGGTGCGGAGCTGGGTGAGACCCTAGTCAGGCACTGTAATATCCGCGCATCCACAGAAGAATCTACAGCCGCTCCTCTGTCCACTCTTCTACATCTAGTCATCTGTCCACCTGCCTATATAACTACTCCTTTGTCTACCCATCTACCGTCACTCTTCTGTCCACAGTCTACAGCTTCCCCTCTGTCCACTGTCTACAACCACTCTCCTGTCCATCTTTCCACCCATCTGCATCCAGCACTCTGTCAGTCTATCTGTTAAAGTGACCAACTGTCCTAGCTTGCTTGGAATATTAACACTGAAAGTTCCGCATCCTTGGAAACCTTTCAGTCTCAGGCAAGCCCCGACGGTTGGTTGGTCCATCTGTCCCCGAGGTATCCCGCAGTCCACTCATCGGTTCTCAGCGGGTCAATCCACGCATGTACTCATCTGACAACTTGACCACCCTCCCCTAGTACCCTAGACAAGAGGGTGTAGAGGAGACTCCGCCCTCTCATGTTGCCACGCCTCTCTAGCTCAGCCCCTTTAGGAAGCTATTCCAGCGAATCTTGGTGCCCTAGCAACAGCGCCTTTCGGGCCGCCCAGTCCTGGAGCGCAGCTCTCCGTGAGAGCCAATAGAGAGGGGCACTGGGAACGAGGCGCGGGGGGCGGGGCTCAGTACGGCCACCGCCATCTTGGTGGGAGAGAAACAATAGGACGGAAGCACCGCTAGATCGGGCCGGGACCGCAGGTAATGCCCGCCTGGCTGCCGCTGGGCCAAGTGGCCTTGCCGCCCCGGGGGCTTTGAGGGAGAGTTTTTCCGAGCCGTTTGGGGGTGAAGGTCTCTGGGCATTGGGGTGGGGGGGTCTCCCCAGATCATTTGGGGAGGGGCGTCATGCGATCATTGGGAGAAATGTCTCCCAGGTCTTTGTGAGGGCGAATTTCCAGCGTCATTTGGGTGAGGCAGTATTTTTCAGGTTATTGAGAAGAGTTTTGAGGGTCGGAATCTTCTGTGTTCATTGGGGGTATCTGCTGGGTTTTGAGGGGACAGTATATCCCCAGTCGCTGAGAAGGTCTCGGAGGGTTTGGGGGGAGCAGGATCTTCTGGGTCATTGAGAAGTGGGTTCTCCCAGGGTTTTGGGGAGGAAGGTTCAGCCCATCGCTTCAAGTACTGTTACCTGGGGCCTGCAGGTGTGCAGCCATTTTGGTTATTGAATGCCAGTTGAGCCCGTCAGCTGATTTTTGGTGGGTAATCGGCGCAAATTAATCTTATTACAACAAGAACGGTTCAAAATAGATCAGAGGACGCCTTTGTAGTGGTCTTTTCACCATGGCTAGAGATTTCATTTCTTTCACAGTTGTTTACAGACTGCTTTTGTCTTTTACATCGAATGACTTATTTTATTTTAGGTTTTGTCTCGCCTCATGTATTGGGAAAGCTGTACCAGCAGAAAAATGAGTCAAAATGTAGAAACCAGTAAAATCTGGTGCTCCTAAATACAAAGGAACTAGAACTGGTCCTGCCTTGAACAAAATATTTTGGTTAACAAAATGAACATAGAACAAGAATAAAATAGTCATCTGTAAAAATAAAGTTTTAAGAAAAGGTACTGAAACTTTTGAGGTGGTTACAAAAATGTTGCCAATCACCAGCTTTATGTTTTTTATAAAGGACTATTATTACAGTAATTTTGATGATTTTTTCGTATTGAAAGTATTTACTGCATTTGCATTTTTAGTGTGTAACAGCTTAACATTTTAAGTGAACCGAGAGACTTATTCACATAGGTTGTTACTGTGGGCATTTGTATAATGGGATCCTGTGACCTAGTGTTAAGCATTAAAATAGAAGTTTTGGGTGGTGTAAACTTTTTCCACAGTCAGATTTAGAAAGCGGGCAAAATGAATACTTTTATCATATTTGACATCATAGACTAGTTAATCACTTAGTACCTTTTTTCTTTGGAGAAAAAGTCAGTTGAACTGTTAACTGCCTTTGCAATTTGGCTTGCCAGCTTCGTGACTTTAGAATTTTTGTAGGAATTGTTAGAAATCAGTAAAGTAAAGAAAAATTGATATAGTTGTAGAAACCAGTTTAGCAGATGTAATAGACTTCTTTTGTGCTTCAGGACTTAGTAGGTGACAGATACACTGCATACCAACACTGTGTCTGAGCAGTAGAGTATGTGAGTGAGGAAGGAGCAACTGCTGACTGATCAACATCAGCCAGTCTCCCTGCAGAAGGGTGCTGGAGTCTTCGGTAAGCTCTGGAGATGTCAGTGGTATCCAGGTAACAGAGAAGAGCTTAAAGCCTCCCTGAGGCCTGCTTGCTAAGGTGAAAATTTTCCATTGTTGGCTCTTAAAGAGGATGCACTAGGGAAGAATTTTTCCCTTGAAGTTATCTTGTTTAAGAAACAACTTGTACACATATGTGTATAGTAGAAAATAAGCAGATGAGGACTCTCATATGATTACATTGTAAAATGTTTTTGTTTGTTAAATAAATTATATTTTTGCCTATTTGCATACTGTGTAATAAAACTAACAAGTAATAGTAGTGTTTTGCAGTATATTCTAGTGGCAAAGGAAGGCGCTTTTCCCAAAAAATTTAAATTTAGAGTCCACCTCAAAGTTTGAAGGGAAAAATCTCCAGAGATGACGCACAGTTGGTTTGAGACTGTCACCCATTAGCACCGTTGGCTGTTACCAACTACTGGCCAGACATGCTTCATCTAAACTCTCTATTTAAAAAAAAAAAAGGGTGGATTATTTTTTGAAGCATGTCTCAGAAATGTCATTTTTATCTGTAAATATTTCAGTGTGTGTCTCTAAGAGACAAGGAGCTAACCACAATACAGTTACCTTGCCAATGTAATACAATTATGATGCCTAAATACAATCTATGATGATATTTTAATTTCTTCAGGTACCCAGTCATGTTCAAATATCTCTTATTGTCTCATTCTTTATTTTTTTTTAAATAGTTGGTTTTTTCAAATCTGGATCCAAATGAAGTCTGCACCTTAGCATTTGATTGAAGTCTCTCTTTTGTCTTTTAATTTATACATGTTTGCTCACTCTATTTTCTTGTAATTTATTTATTGAAGCAACTGTCCTGTGAGTTTCCCATATACTTCCTTTTGCTGATCACTCCCTGCGTATGGTATCTTTTTTACTCTGGTGACTGGTTTAAAGGGGTCACTCCTGAGTTGTTAATGTTTCTTTTCAGTGATGATATTGTGAAGGAACTGGGAAGATTGATTAAAAACTGAGCCCCAGACCCCTGAGGGTTGTCAGGAAACTATGAACCTAAAGGGCCACACAGTATGAGACCTACCTCCCTCTGTGCCATGTGGTCCAAAGTGTCTGAGCCGTGGCTAGTCCTTGTGGAATTGGGAGAAGTTCTTACTCTTGGCCTCCAGGGTTACGGTGGCGTTGTGTAGATGCCTGTGTCTCTTTTCCAGGCGTCATCTCACACTGACAGTCGTACCAGGTGCTCACAGGTGGTTTACATTATTGAGGCTTTGACCCCACACTCTTCTTTCTTTGCAGATTATTTTTGGGATATCTTTTGTTTTCATTTTGCAGGTAATTTTGAAGCTATTTTCAAATTAGATTGACTTGAGCCCTAATCCCACTGCTCCTAATTGTCCGCTAAAATTTCTTCTTGAGTGCTTGTTGTTGTTGCTATGTACCGTCAAGATGGACCCGACTCATAGTGACCCCCCCTTGGGTTTCCGAGGCAGTATTACTACGGAAATAGATTGCCCCATCATCCTTCCGAGGAGTGGCTGGTGGGTTTGAACCTCCAGCCTTCTGGTTAGCAGTCAAGTGCCTTAGGCACTATGCTACCAGAGCTCCCTTTTGAGTGCTTACTCATCCTTTTTTAATTAACTGGAGCTCAGCTCAGTATCTTTTCTTCCCAACTGTTCTTGACTTCATGAACAAAACATCTTTGTTCTGATATGTAAAGGTCCACTATCTGACTCCTCTTTCTCGTTTGATTTCCTGTGTCAGGAGTTCTGAAGATAGGGTCCATAGCTGCAACCCTCCACCCCCCAGATTATATGAAGAGTCCAGTGAGGAGTACGAGAGTTCTAAAGGGAGAGGGGTTCATGAGAGGAGGAAGCCTGGGGGATGATGGAGAGAGAGGTCAATTTGTCTTGGTCCTGATGGGGTTGTAGCTCTGGCAGGGTTGCTCCTGCTGTCATCTCCTTCCTCATAATGGGGACAGTATTGCCTCCTCCCCTTCCACCATTGTTTTTCACTTCTTCAGGTATCCAAATATAAATTCATGAGCCAGGTATGTTACTGGAAACATTTCTGTGGTATGAAAGAAACTAATGAAGCTTGAGTGCTTTCTTGGCCATTCAAAAGTTTTTCCTAAAAAGATTTTTACATTTTCATCTCTCAAAATCCCCCCTTTTCATGTATGTGCAGTAATTGTATTTCTTTTGCCCCTTAAATAAGCTAATTTAGGCAAAGAAGGCTATTAGCATAGAGAAGGCTCCCAATAAATGCTGGTTCCTACTGTCACTGTCTTTCTAACCATGTCATTGCAGCAGTGCCTTTCAGGGCCTCTGTGAAGCCAGATTTTCCCTTTTCTTTCCACCTGGTTAATTTTTCTGACATAAAATGTTACCACACTGTTCTAGAATCTACAGTAGCTCACAAACATTATAGGTCAGAGTGAAATGGTTTCAATTTTTAAAATACTCTGTCCCAGCAATTCCACTTCTAGGTATTTTTCCTGCAGAAATACTTTCACAATTGTGCTAAAACAGATACAAGGATGCTCATTGGTTTATTTGTAATTAAAACAACAACAACCTGGAAATAGCACAGATGACTGTCAATAAAGAAGTGAATAAATAACGCTATGATTATATGTGAATATTGTTACTAGTTGCTGTCCATTCAATTCTGACTCATAACAACAACACGTGTGCAGAATAGAACTGCTCCATAGGCTGTGACTTTTCAGTGGTGCCTCTGGGTGGGTTTGAACCTCCAGCGTTTTAGCCAGTAATTGAGCGGTTAATTGGTTGCATCACCTAGGAATACTAGAGACTGCTGTGTGAATATTATACAGCCTTTAAAAGTAATCATACATACGGAGATGTGGAAAGATGTCCAAGGCATATAATTTAGTGTGTGTGTGGGGGTGCAGAGAATGGCGGAACAACATATACAATATTCTGTATGTAAAGAATAGAAAAAAATGCGTGGAAGAAAATCTGTAGGATTGAGGAGATCCCAAACTAATAATGGTAGTCATTTGGTCACACAGGTAATCAGTACAAATAAGTAATCCACTAAGGAGTCTACTAAGTTAGCATGCTCCTCAGCTTGCCATCGAAGTCCCCTCTCATTCTCCTTCCACAAACCAAATCACTGCTTTCGAGTCACTTTGACTCACAGCAACCCCTCCTTGGGTTTCCAAGGCAATATTTCTATGGAAGTAGATTGCCCAACCTTCCTTCCGAGGAGTGGCTGGTGAGTTTGAACCGCCAGCCTTCTGGTTAGCAGTCAGATGCTTTAAGCACTACACCACCAGAACTGCTTCTCCTTCCACAAGCATAAGCTTAATTATATGCCCTCATCCCTGGGACACACCTTGTACTGTTAAGCTGACTGTAAAAAGCTTTCCTAAGAATTTTACTGTTTTTGATGCTTCTCTTTATTGCATATTCAGATTGTACAATTGTTTTTTGCATAATGATGATGTATCCTACAATCTAGCTGAACTTATTTACTAGTTCGAATACTTTTTTTCACAACTTTGCTTGTTGAAAGGGAAGAGGGCTTGAAGCACTTACTGATAAAGATCAAAGACTATAGCCTTCAATATGGATTACACCTTAACACAATGAAACAAAAATCCTCAAAACTGGACCAGTAAACAGAGAAAGAAAGATTTGAAGTTGTCATTTTACCTGGATCCACAGTCAGCGCCCACGGAAGTGAAAAAACCAAAAACCAAACTCACTGCTGTCAAGTCAGATCCGACTCATAGTTGGACCCCTCTTTGGGTTTCTGAGGTGTTACCACTATGGAAGTAGATTGCCCGATCTTCCTTCCCAGGAGTGGCTGGTAGGTTTGAACCGCCAGCCTTCTGGTTAGCAGTCAGATGCCTTAGGTACTATACCACCAGAGCTCTTGCCTATGGAAGCAGCAGTCAAGGAATCAGATGACTTTTGCATTGGACAAATCTGCTGCAAAAGACTTCTTTAAAGTGTTAAAGAGCAAAGATGTCACTTTAAAGACTATGGTAGCCCTGACCCAAGCCATGGTATTTTCAGTCACCTCGTAAGCATGTGAAAGGTGGACAGTGAATAAGGAAGACTAAAGAATTGATGCATTTGAATTATGATGTTGGTGAAGAATATTAAATATACCATGGGCTGCCAGAATTCTATACAACTAAATCTAGCTTGGATATGTAGCCAGAATGCTCCTTAGAAGTGAGGCAGCTGGAATGCTCATTAGAAGTGAGGATGGCAAGAGTTCATCTCATGTTCTTTGGTCATGCTGTCAGGTGGAATCAGTCCCTGGAGAAGGATATCATGCTTTGCAAAGTGGATGGTTGACAAAAAAGAGGAAAACCCTCATTGAGATGTACTGACACAATGGCTGCAACAGTGGGCTCAGGCATAGTAACAAATGTAAGAATGGCACAGGACCAGGTAGTGTTCTGTTGTACGGGGGGCACTGTGAGTCAGAACTGACTTGATGGCACCTAATAACAATAGTTTTCTTTGTGGATTCCTTAGGATTTCCTACATATAAGATCATGTCATCTGTAAATAAAGATAATTTTACTCCCCCCCCCCATCTGGATGCCTTTTATTTTATTGGTTTTTTTTTTTGCCTGATTTCTCTGGCAAGAATTTCTAGTACAGTGTTGACTAAAGTGGTGAGAGGAGATATCCTTGTCTTGTTCCTAATCGTAGGGGAGGAAAATTCAGTCTTTTATCAGTAAGTATGATGTTAGCTGTGTGGGGTTTTTTTTTTTTTTTTGGTAGATGCCCTTTACTAAGTTGAGGAAGTTCCCATCTACCCTAGTTTATGTGGTTTAAATTATGAAGGGATGTTGCTTTTGCTCTATTGTGATGATCATGTGGTTTTTGTTCTTTATTGACATATGATGTATTACATTTGTTGATTTTCAGATGTTAAACCAACTTTATTTCTGGGATAAATGTCACTTGTTCATGATGGGTGTTTATATGTTGCCGGATTTGGTTTAAGGAGCACTGGTGGCATAGTGACTGAGGCATTTGCTAACCAGAAGGTTGGCAGTTCAAACCCTACAGCCACTCTGTGAGATAAAGATGAGGAAGTCTGCTTCCATAAAGATATATGGCCTTGGAAATCCTGTGAGGGTCACTGTGAGTTGGAATTGACTCAACGGCACTGGGTTTGGTTTTCTGGTATTTTGCTGAGGATTTCTGCATCTGTCTGTATTCATGCAGAATATTGGTCTATAGTTTTGTCTCCTTGTGTTGCTTTGTCTGATTTTCATATCAGATTAATACTGTCTCCTAAAATGAGTTGGAAAGTGTTCCCACCTCCTCTCTTTTTGGGAAGAATTTATGAAGAATTGATTTTAATTCATCTTTTAAATGTTTTGTGGAATTTACCACTGAGATTATCTGGGCCTGGGCTTTTCTTTGTATGTAATTTTTTGATTAATCATTGTTGTGAGTTGAATTGTGTTGCTCTAAAAGATGTGTTGAAGTCCTATTCCTTGGTACATGTGACTGTGAAATTATTTGGAAATAGGGTCTTTGCAGATGTGATTAGTTAAGATGAGGTCATACTGGTTTAGGGTAGGTCCTAAATCCAATATGTCTGATGTCCTTATAGGAAGAGGAATATTTGGATGTAGACTTAGACATATTAGGCAGGTGATAAGGCCATGTGAAGACAAAGGCTGAGATTGGAGTGATGCATTTAGAAGTTAAGGAACACCGAAGATTGCTAGCAATCACCAGAAGGTAGAAGAGGCAAGGAAGAAGTCTCCCTGTAGAACTCAGAGGAAGCATGGCCCTGCTGACACCTTAAGTTTGGATTTCTAGACCCCAGAACTGTGAGACGATAAATTTCTGTTGTTTTAAGCCACCTAGTTTTAGCACATTGTTATGACATCCCTATAAAACAAATGCAGTAATTCCATCTCTTTATTTTTTATTGGTCTTTTCATATTTCTATTGCTTCTTGAGTCAGTTTTGGTATTTTGTGTCTTCCTAGGAATTTTTCTATTTCATTTAAATTATCTAATTTGTTAGCATATAATTGTTCTTAGTGTTCTCTTAAGATTCTTTTCATTTCTGTAAGGTTAGTAGAAATGTCTCCTCTTTCATTCCTGATTTTAGTAATTTGAGTCTTCCCTGGTTTTTTCTTGATCAATCTAGCTAAAGATTTGTCAAAAAAAAAAAAAATTTTTTTCCCCTGAAGAACCGACTTTCATTTTTGTTCAATTTGTTTTTTCTCTATTAATTTCTACCAGTGTTGCTTTTTAAAAATAATCTTTAAGGGACTTGCTTATATCAAAATCTAGAATTTACCCCTATGTTGGATATGTTCCTGAGTTGTATTCCCAGGTTCGGTGTTAAATTTCTTTGTCTTTGCTGAATCCATCAGGTAATCACTGTGAGCATCCTAAACCAGTCCTGATTGTGAGGTAGTCTCAGGCCTAAAGGCTGCTCTGTGTAGAATGAAGTCATTAAGGGAGTCCCATGGCTTAGGCTCATAGTCTTGAGGGACATCTAAGTCACTTGGCATAACATAGTGCACAGAGAAATGTTCTGTATCTCACTATGATGAGTAGCGACTAGGATCTTAAAAGGTTGTGAGCAGCCATCAGAGATGCAAGTATTAGTCTTTTTCTATCAAGAGCAAAGAAAAGTGAAGAAAATTAAAGACTCAAGGAAACAATCCAAAGGACTAATAGACAGCGTGAATCAAAACCTCCACTGGCTTGAGACCTGAAGAACTAAATGCTACTCAACTACTGCTAACTCTGATCAGGATCACAATAGAAGGTCTTGGGAGAAAAATATAGAACAAAATGCAAAATCATTTAAAAAAAAAGAAAAAGTCTAGAGTTACTTGTCTCTATATAGTGACTGGTGGATCCCTGAGACTATGTTCTCTTGGTACCCTTCAAATCTGAAACTGAACCTGTTGTTGTTGTTATGTGCCGTCGAGTCAGCCCTGACTCATAGCGACCCCTCCTTGGGTTTCCGAGGCAGTATCACTACGGAAGTAGGATTGCCCAACCTTACTTCCGAGGAGTGGCTGGTGGGTTTGAACCGTCAGCCTTCTGGTGAGCAAGCAAGTGTCTTAGCCACTATGCTACCAGAGCTCCCGAAACTGAACCTACCCTCCTCAGGAATTGCGTTTCAGCCAGTCGATGGACAGGCCTATAAAGTGAACAGTAACAACTGTGAGGAATGTGCTTCTCAGAATAGTCAACCGTATGAGAGCAAAAGGGCAGCGTTTGCTCAAAACCAAAGTTTGCTAGGCAAAAACGGCAGGAAAGAAGGACAAATGGAATCAGGGAACCCAGGGAGGAAGTAGGAAGAGTGCTGTTAAATTGAGGGGATTGCAACTAATGTCACAAAACAAAATACGTATAAGTTGTTGAATCAGAAACCAATTTGCTCTGTAAACTTTTACCCAAACTACAATAAGAAAAAATATTTTTTAAAGCCCTATAAAGTGAGAGATTTTATAAGGACCCACATTAAGCTGCTCCATCTTTTCTGAGAACAAATTTAGCTAAAGCCCTCTCCCATTGCCTTTTTCATTGTGGCTTTCTTTGTGGACTGCAGATAGTCCTTGTGGTCCTGTTGACATTTGACAGGAGTCGTTATTTCTGTTCTGTAGGATTCATAATCCCACAATATTTTGAAGGCAAGGACAGTGGACAAGGTGGAAGGCCACCACTGTACCTCAGGTCTGGTCTGATTGTGAAGTCATTGGTGGCTGTGTCTCCTGGGGCCATGCAACCTTTGGAGCCAGGCTATGTTTTTAAGTACTGTTCCTTTAGTTTTTGTAGCCTTATAGTTTTTAATATTTAATATAAATTATAGAACTTGTAAATATGAAAAGTATACCAGGACATGAATGAACATTAAGAATATTATTGTAAGTGAGATAAGTCAGACACAGAAGGACAAATATTGTATGATTTCACTTATATGGAATATCTAGAAAAGGCCAATACTTAGAGACAAAAGTAGGTTAGTGGTTATCAGGGACTGAGAGGAAGGAAGGGGTTGGGGAATGGACTGCCTCAGGGATACTGAGTTTCTCTTTGAGGTAATGAAAAATTTTTGGACATAGTGGTGATGGCTGCACAACATGATGAATATAATTAACATCACTGAATTGGTCCCTTAAAAATCGTTAAAATGGCAAATTTTTGTTACCTATATTTTACCACAAAAGAATAATACAGCAGACAGCCATGTATCCATAAATCCTAAAGGTTTTAAGGTTTAACAAAATGTGTTTAGCATTTTCAGCGAGGCTGACTTTTTTCCTAAATGGATGCACTGCATATCATAGTCTTGCTGTTGCCTTGTGCCCAGACTTGTGCAGCGGCATCCTTCTGACTGCTCTCTCTGCCTCTGGAGTCCCTTTACCTCCATATTAGCCCAAGCACACACACATGATTCATCAGCCTTCCTGAAATTCCTCTTATGTTGGCCTGTTATAAAGGACACAAGTGTACTGTGTTAGAGACTTAAATCAGAGCTCAGAGACCAGGACACTTGATTCCTGCTTAGAAACAGTCCCACCATCACCCAGTGCCAAGAAGAGAGGAAGGAAGCAGGTCAGTGCTACCAGCTGGCCCTACTGGCAGTTGTGGGGGTATGGCCTACAGGTGGTAGCACTGTGGCCAGGGATACTGTCACAGATTGCTGTTTACCACACGAGTGGTTGGTGGAGGGGATAAATTGGTTCAGCTTATTTAGTTAAGAGTTTGTTGGGCTACCCCATGGCCCATATCCTACTCAGGGGCACCTTGGACTTAGGTTTCTGTTTTGATACTTTCTCCAGTCAATGCTTGTTTTATAAAGGGAAATAGATTATTTTGTCTTTATATAAATATAAGACATACGTTGAGTATACATTTTCACTGGAACCCTCCTTTCTCATCTGCCACAGTCTGTGATTGATATCCTGGGTTTCCACAAATTCAGTGTTGGTGCTGAGGGTGCAGCAGTGTTTGTCTTGGAACTAACCTAGCCCCAAGCCTGCCAGCTTTCATTCTGATGCCCCTTTGTTCAGATGTGGTTTAAATTTCGTGTCTTTTGACTGTGCCATGGCACCTTTCTCACATCTCATGTACAGGGAATGGTATTAAACCTCTGTGGAGTTCACAGTCAGCTTCTTTTATGGGGTGCTCCGTGGTGACGTGCAGACCCAGTACTTACTGATTGGCTCTGGTCCTGAGCAGAATCATGCTGTTTCCATGAGAGATTGCCCAGAATTAACCAGCAGAGAAAGAGGAGAGAAGGATGATGGATGGATGCTTGACCAAAAAATCTGTATTTTTATGAGCTTTTGGAACCTGACAGGAAAAATATACAATAGGTTAAACCACCTAATTGCACGTTGTTGAGATCAACTTCTTCCTAAGTTAGTTGATTCTTAATGAACATTTTCAATTTTTTTGCTGTTATAAACAGAGGCTTACATGGAAGGCAGTAAAGGGTATCCATCCACCAACAGTGTCTTTTCTCCAAGTCAAGTATCTCTGGAAAAAGGACAGTCAAGTTGGTCACAGACTCACTGCTAAGGGTTTAGGTTTTTCTTTATCTTTTTCTGACTTTTTATTGTGGCTTGCGTGAAAGTTTACAGAGCAAATTGGTATTCCAGTCAACGATTCATACACATGTTGTTTTGGGATATTGATTGCAATCCCCACAATCTAACAGCATTCTCCCCACTTCCTGTGTTCATAATTTCCAGTTAGTCTTTTTTCCTGTCCATTCCTGCCTTCTGAGTTATCCCTGGGCAAATGCTGCCCTTTTGATCTCTGTGGTTGATTGTTCTATGGGTTGTGTACCTCCCTGGTGTTAATTTGTTCATCTTAAAGGCCTGTTAATTTGGCTGAAAATTGAGCCACGGGGGTGAGTTCAGTTCCAGGCTTGAAGGATGACTAAAGGTCATAGTCTTAGGAGTTCTATCATCTCAGACCAATAAACCTGGCTTTTTTTTTTTTTTTTTTAAATGATTTTTGTATTAAAATGTTCCACATTTTTCTCCCACTTTATCCAGGACTTTCTATCGTGATCCCTTCAGAGCAGTTGTAATCCCTTTCAGAGCAGTCCACAGTGGTAGCCGGGCACTATCTAGTTCTGGTCTCAGGTTCTTGGAGGCTGAGGTTCACATTGGTCCATTAGCCTTCGGACTAATTGTTCCCATGCATCTTTGATTTTTTTCATTCTTTGCTTCAGACATGTTTGGGTTTTTGTTGCTCAGTGTCCATTTCTGAGTGTGAGAACACAAGTGTCTATTCTCAAGACCTTTAGGCTGCCCCCACCCTGTGTGGAACCTCTGCTGGTCTTTATGGAACACTACAACTTACAGCCTCCTCCCAGGGTTTCATGCTTGAGGACTTATGGGTTGGTTGGGATACTGTGCCTAGATTGGGAGGCCAAGGAAGACTGTAAGCCCAGGATGTCGGGTCCTGGGGTATTTGGTGACATTCTGGTGGTTCTAGAGAGGAGAACCAGCTGAGAGGTTGCTATTTCCCTTATCAAACAGCTTATCCAGATCTTTGGTACACAATGTGCTGTTTTATTCATCCCTTAGCAGTTGGGCGAAGAATCTGTTTTATTGTATGCCTTTTATGGAACACTGAAACTAGAATAAAATGTTTTTGATGGTGAAATGAACACCTAGTATGGGAACCCAGGCGTCTGTGTCAGGTCAATGTAGAGTTTCTGTGACTTACTCCTCTGGTAACTTCTCTTGCTGAGGCGGTTTAGCACCTGCTGTGGCATGATAGTCACCCCAACTGGCCAAGCTGCAGCTCATATGAGGTTAGGACTATGATTCAAACATTCTTAGCAATGACTTTTTCCCTCAGGTACTTTTTTTTTTTTTTGTAATCAACCCCAGGCATCTTGGTAGCCTTGTGGTGCCTCATTGTGCCCATTTGTCTGGGGGATAATCATAGTATCTACTCCAGAGGGCTGATTTGATTGTGAAAGAGTAAGTGCCTGGTAAAATAGGAGCTCTTGTTTCTGGCAGTCATATCCCATTGTCATTGGAGGTTGAGGGGTCACTTCCTCCTCTGACTATCCAGAGTCTTTTATATTCTGTTGGCATAGTGCCTAAGGGATTTGACTGCTAACCAGAAGGCTGGCGGTTCAAACCCATCAGCCACTCCTCGGAAGGAAGGTTGGGCAATCTACTTCCATGGTGATACTGCCTCAGAAACCCAAGGAGGGGTCGCTATGCATCACATCCAACTCAACGGCCGTAAGTTTGCTTTTTGGTTTGGTTGTTGTTGTTGTTGTTATGTACCGTCGAGTTGGACCCGACTCATAGTGACCCCTCCTTGGGTTTCCGAGGCAGTATCACTACGGAAGTAGATTGCCCCATTTCCCTTCCGAGGAGTGGCTGGTGGGTTTGAACCACCAGCCTTCTGGTTAGCAGTCGAGTACCTTAGGATTGTTGTTGTTGTTGTTGTTATGTGCCGTCGAGTCAAACCTGACTCATAGCGACCCCTACTTGGGTTTCCGAGGCAGTATCACTACGGAAGTAGGATTGCCCAACCTTCCTTCCGAGGAGTGGCTGGTGGGTTTGAACCGCCAGCCGTCTGGTTAGCAGGCAAGTGTTTTATCCGCTATGCTACCAGAGATCCCAGGGATGGTATATTGGGGTTGTTATCCTTCCTTGTTTACATGTGGCTCATCTTCCAGGGTCACTATTGTGGAAGGAACTCTGAGCAGGCAGCATGGGTTAGATTAGTGTTTGTGGATAGATTTAAAACTTTGCATAGCTGAACAGCCATCTGGTTTCCCTATTTCAGTCTCAATGAATTCTTTTCATTTTCCTCCGTACTATTTTCCCTTCCAGTTATAAAGGTAACATATGCTCAGAGTTTGAGAAAATTTAAAGAAGTTTGGGACAGTCAGAAAACTGAAAAGAAGGGAATAACCATCTTAACAACTGTTTTCATTATTGTGTGCCGTAGAGTCAATTCCAACTGATAACAACCTTACATGACAGAGTAGAATTGCCCCATAGGCGTTCCTGGGCTGTAATATTAATAGGAGCAGATTGTCAAGCCTTTTCTACCATGGTGCCACTGGTGGATTTGAACCATGTACCTTTTGGTTAGCAGCCACATGTTTAACCATTGTGCCACCAGAGCTCCTTTCATGGCATATCTAAGTTTTGTGGAGTCTTAGGTTTGTGTTCAATGTCAACCCATCCTTTTTGGTACAGTGACTCTGTGTATTCCTTACATCTTCTTTTGATGCTTGTCGTTAGTCAATATTTTGCCTTCTGTGAGCCCTCTATTCAACTCAGGGTTTGAATTTTTTCCTCAGTTCTTTCAGCTTGAGAAATGCCAAACGTCACCTTCTTTTTTGGTTTTCTACCTCCAGGCACATTTCATTATAATAGGTTGTCTTCTTCAGTTGCCCTTGGAAAATTTGCCCAACTCTTTTACTTCATTATTTCTTCCTTTTGCAAGTTTCAGAGTCTCTTCTGATAGCCATTTTGGTCTGTTCTTTTTAATGACCTTTTGCTTTCTACATGTATGATGTCTTTGTTGTAATTCCACAACTTCTCTGGTCTGCAAGACTCAGCTGTGCACCAGGCCACTTAGCCATGCCAGGAAGTATTTTCACAAAGACTCATTAACAGTCTACAATATGTAGATAATACAACCTTGCTTGCTGAAGATGAAGAGGACTTGAAGCATGTACTGGTAAATATAGGCTATAGCCTTCAGTATGGATTACATCAACATAAAGAAAACAAAAATCCTCAAAATTGGATCAACATTATGTTAAACAGAGAAAAGATTGTCAAGGATTTGATTTTACTTGGATCCACAATCAACGCCCATGAAAGCAGTAGCCAGAAAGTCAGATGATGTATTGCATTGTGTAAATCTGCTGCAAAAGACCTCTTTAAAGTGTGAAAAAGCAAAGATACTACCTTGAGAACTAATGTGCACTGAACCCAAGTCATGATATTTTCAGTTGCCTCATTTGCATGCAAAAGCTGGACAGTGAATAAAGAAGACCAAAGAAGAACTGATGAATTTGAATTACACTGTTTGTGAAAAATACCAAATATACCATGGGCTGCCAGAAGAGGGAACATACCTGTCATGGAAGACATGAAGTCAGAATGCTCCGTAGAAGTTAGGATGTTGTTGTTGTTGTTATTTGCCGTTGAGTCGGCCCCGACTCATAGCGACCCTTCCTTGGGTTTCCGAGGCAGTATCACTACGGAAGTAGGATTGCCCAACCTTCCTGCTGAGGAATGGCTGGTGGGTTTGAACCGCCAGCCTTCTGGTTAGCAGGCAAGTGCCTTAGGCACTATGCTACCAGAGCTCCCAGAAGTTAGGATAGGGATAATTTATTTCATGTACTTTGGACATGTTATCGGGAAGGACCAGTCCCTGGAGAAGGACATCATGCTTGGTAAAGTAGAGGGTCAGCAAAAAAGAGGAAGACCTTTAACGAGATTGATTGACACAATGGCTGCACAATGGGCTCAGATATAGCAACGATTGTGAGGATGGTCAGGACCAGGCAGTGTAGTTCTATTGTATGTGGGGTCACTATGAGTTGGAGCCAACTTAATAGCACCTAACAACAACAAAGTTTATATAATGTAAGGACTATCTTTAAGAAAAAGAATGGAGTTCTGGCAAGATGGCGGACTAGGCAGAAGGACTGCACAGACCCTCTTCAACAAAGAAAAGGGAAACCAATTG
>NW_006922085.1:517286-520872 GCF_000298275.1 Orycteropus afer afer | reverse complement strand
GCATGTGAGTTAAACATTTACCTCAAGTAGACACACGCCCCGGAGAGAACAATCATGGGAGAAGGAAGGGCTGCTTATGCACAGGGAGACAGCTCAGGGTGCAGGAGAGTATGGAGGGATGGTCACTGGGAAGAGGTAACTATGGGGAGGAAGTTACATTGTAACTGTGGTCAATGATATGAGACAAAGTATATATGAAATGCTGTATGGAAAGTGAATATGCTCTGTAAATCTTCACCCAAATCACAATTAAAAAAATATATATCATGAGAAAAAAAAATATATAAAAAAAGAAAAATGTACAATTATTAAAATATATTTAGGTAAGAGGAGGACGCGGAACAAGGGATATCATTGCTGGTGTCAGATGGATCTTGGCTGAAAGCAGAGAATACCAGAGGAATGTTTATTGTGTTTTATTGACTCTATGCAATAGCATTCAACTATGTGGATCATAGCAAATTATGGAAATATTGAGAAGAAGGGAAATTCCAGAACACTAATTCTGCTCATGAGGTACCTGTACAGAGACCAGGAGGCTGTCATTTGAACAGAACGAGGGGATACTGCATGGTTCAAAATCAGGAAGGATATGTGTCAGGATTGTGTCCTTTCACCATACTTATTAAATCTGTGTGCTGAGCAAATAATTCCAGAAGCTGGACTATATGAAGAAGAGTGTGGCATCAGGATTGGAGGAAGACTCATTAACAACCTGTGATATGCAGATGATACAACTTTGCATGCTGAAAGTTGAAGCACTCACTGATGAAGATTAAAGACTACATTCTGCAGTATAGATTATACCTTAGCGTAAAGAAAACGAAAATCCTTACAACTGGACCAGTAAGCAATATCACAATAAATGGAGAAAAGATTGAAGTTGTCAAAGATTTCATATTACTTGGTTCCACAATCAACATCAATGGAAGCAGCAATCAAGACATCAGATGACATAGTGTACTGGGCAGATCTGTAAAAGACCTCTTTAAAGTGCTGAAGAGCAAAGATGTCTTTTTAAAGACTAAGAAGTGCCTAACCCAGGCCATGGTATTTTCAGTCGCCTCATAAGCTCTAGTGGCATAGTGCTTAAGGCATTTGACTGCTAACTGGAAGGCTGGCTGTTCAAACCCACCAGGCACTCCTGGGAAGGAAGATTGGGCAATCTACTTCTGTAGTGATACAGCCTTGGAAACTCAAGGAGGGGTCGCTATGAGTCAGATCTGACTCGACGGCACTGAGTTTGTTTTTTTTTTGTGCCTGTGAAAGCTGGACAATGAATAAGGAAGACCAAAGAAGAGTTGATGCTTTTGAATTGTGGTGTTGGTGAAAAACACTGAAAGTATCATGCACTGCCAGAAGAACTAACAAATCTGTCCTGGAAGAAGTGCAGCTGGAACGTTCTTGGGAGCAAGAATGGCCAGACTTTGTCTCACCTACTTTGGTCATGTTGTCAGAATATCATGCTTGGTAAAGTAGAAGGCCAACGAAAAAGGGGAAGGCCCTCAAAGAGATGGATTGATACAGTGGGTTCAGCAATGGCCTCAGGTATAGCAAGGATTGTGAGGCTGGCACAAGACCAGGCAGTGTTTTGTTCTGTTGTACATAGGGTCGCTATGAGTCAAAGTCAACTC
This sequence comes from Orycteropus afer afer, assembly GCF_000298275.1. NCBI lineage: Eukaryota > Metazoa > Chordata > Mammalia > Tubulidentata > Orycteropodidae > Orycteropus > Orycteropus afer. The sequence continues at coordinate 519,238 of NW_006922085.1, read as the reverse complement.
AACAGCACCTAACAACAATAGGTAAGAGTGAATGTTTGTTTTTATTGAAAAAAAGAAATCACAAAAACTCAACATATTTTAAAAAGCAGACAATTGCTTTAACTATAATACTTTTTCCATACAATATTGGGTGGCATTTTGACTGCCTCTCTATATGACAGCAATTTCATAATTTTTCTAGAGAACAGAAAGATCACGCAGTCACTTTTCTGGGTGGTTGACCCCCATCTGCTTTCAGTTGACAATTTCAAAAAGTTTCTTTCAGCTTCACAACTCATATGTCATGGGAAATGTTTACATTATTGTCAAATTTGGGACACCTCTATCATATTTCTTATACATACAGAATTCAGAGTTTCTTATGCAAAGACTGCAAGACCTTGGAAAAAGGTGGACAGCCATGACTCTTTTTGAGTAGCTGGTACTTTTTGCCAGACTTTTTCTCTGTAGGCCTTTGGATGTATACACATAGTTGATTATATAGGTTATACAATTGTGTTTCTCAGGTCTTTCATTACATCATAAGCATATTTCTCAAATTGTTAAAAACTGTAAAATTGATAAGCAAACTTTCTAATGATGTCCTAATTGTCCATTGTACAATTGTACAAGCAAATTTTTGTTTTACTCCTCCCCTTTTGCTAGATATAGAAATGAATGTGTTCCTGGGGGGGAGTAAGAGGTGTCTTCTCAGGACTAGATTTTATGCAGCAGTGGAGGAAGTTTTTCTGAGGTTGATGCTAGTTTGATACCATAGTCCCACATGAGTCAGGCTGGTCAGTGCTATTCTTGTTGCTCCCACAAGGCAGCCTCTCTGAGTCAAAGATTGACAATTTTTCTCTTTCCTTCCTAGCTTTATTTTGTTAAACCTCCTTTCTGTGTGTTCATTTGTTTCCAGGGATTGTGCCTCATTCGTTGCCCAGCTTTACGGTGAGTCTAGGTCATGGGAAGCAATGGTTTTCCTTTGGCATCATCTTCTTATCTTGGTGAGACACCTTGGTTAAGATTGGACTGGCAGGCCATCAGCATTGCTGAAGAGGCCTTTAGCCTGTACTCAGGGACAATCTCATGGGCTTTCTTTGCTTTGCCTACAAAACATGGGGATAATTCATCTTTCATTGGAAATTTAACAGTTTGAAAACCTTAAGTGTTTGGGATGTGAACTCAGTACCAAGATAGAATTTCTGAATGCTAAGTTAGTATAAAAACAAAACCGAATTCACTGCCATAGAGTCAGATCTGACTCAGAGTGACCCCTCCTTGGATTTCCGAGGTGGTATCATTACAGAAATAGATTGCTCAGTCTTCCTCCTGAGGAGTAGCTGGTGGGTTTGAACTGCCAGCCTTCTGGTTAGCAGTCAAATGTCTAAGACACTATGCCACCAGAGCTCCTTAAGTTAGTAAATTTGTTTTAAAATATATGATAGGATTTTAATTTTCTCATAGGCACATTTATAAAGTTTACTCTCCAGTGACCAACTTTTTCTTGCCTGATTTTCTATGAGAATTTCCTAGGAAGTTGATTCTAAGTACATTATGAGCTTGGGCTTTGTTTACATAAAATGTTTCTGTAGAAGCATCTCCCCAGTGAGTGTTCAAATATAGAATCTTCACTTATAACTTCCCATTTAATGTAGACTTGATAAGGCAGACAATAATCAGTAGTAAAAGAAACACCAGTCCAGTGCCTGGAATGCATTTTTGTAAAGTATATGGCATGCTTCATCTTGACTAATTGTATTCAGTGTGTGATTGGTATGGGTTTAGATGGTAACTGCAGTGGGTACCTTTCGAGTTCTCTGCTGATCTGTGTGCGACCGGTGCTCATGATGTAGGAGTGATTAGAGGCACATTCTGTGGAACGCCCACTCTGCTGATGCTCTTTTGGACTCCTGAGACTCAGCAGTGAACAGAGTCGTCAGAAATCTCTGACCTCATGGAGCTTCCTGGTG
>NW_006922085.1:444724-516446 GCF_000298275.1 Orycteropus afer afer | reverse complement strand
TAATCCTGCCTTCCCCTTGTAGGGTTAGAGGAGGTCAGAACATGTGGCCTCCTTGTCGTTTTAGCAAATATACAGACAGAAGGAAGGGTAAGTGTAAAGGCCTTGAGGTAGGTGTGTGATACTCATTTCAGAAATAGCATGGAAGCTATGTGGTTGGAGTGGATTTGATGTTTGATTACTGGGTGTTTTAGGGAAAGGTGTATTGGACTTTTATGTTCTGTTCTGGTCATTTGTGTGTGAAGGGCATCTACTAGTTTAAGACTTGATAAAAATTAGGCTTTCAAAGTGAGCAGATGGTATTAGAATGTATTGGTATTAGCAGTGGTTATGGATTTAGGAGGGAACATGCCTGTTACCTGAAAGTCTTTGCCATCAGGGTACCTTCACTAGAGTCATGAAGAAGCCTTGCTTTGATCAAGGTGACCATCTAGGCTGACCATGGCAGGAGTGACTCAAGATGCTCAATGAAAGGCAAATGAGCCCAGTTAGAGTGAATGGGAAGGTACATTTTAGCCAATTTATTTTCATTTAGAAGCTATTTAACAGCTAATAGGATCTTTCAAAGTACAGTTGACCCTTGAACCAGAGATTAGGGGCCCTGACCCCGTGTAGTTGAAAATCCATGTAAAACTTTTGACTCCCCCAAATCTTACCTACTAATAGCCTACTGTTGGCCTTACTGATAACATAAACAGTTGATTTACCCAGTTCTTGCCATATAGTTACTAGATTTTCACATAAAGACACACACATTCAACAGATAAATTTGTTAACTCTACGGCATGATGATTATTTACTACTCATTAAGTGGAAATGGGGGCCTAAGGTCGGCGGCCCAGGGCTGGGGGCTGTTTTTCGCTTGGGGCCGACTTTTTATTAAGGCCAGGGCCTGAGGTAGGTGGGCCCAGGGCTTAGAGGCTGCTTTTCACTTGGGTGTGGCTCTATTTTAAGGCAGGGACCTGAGGTAGGCGGCCTGGGGCTCAGAGGCTGCTTTTCGCCTGGGGGTGGCTCTTTTTTAAGGCCAGTGCCCAAGGTAGGCAGGTGCAGAGGGGTTAGGAACAACTAAGGGAGACGAACTTGTCTCAGTTTGTCTGTCTCTCAGTTTGTCGTCCTGAGCTTATGTGAGGCTGGCTTATGTGAGGCTGGAGGCTATACCACCGTGTTGCAAAATACCAGCAGGGTTACCCGTGGTGGACAGGTTTCAACGGAGCTTCTGGGCTAAGACAGATTCCGAAGAAGGAAGAGGCCATCCACTTCTCGGAACAGTTGGTGCAGAAACGGCAAGGAGGCCACATGTTCTGACCTCTAATCCCACAAGAGGAAGACAGGATTACTACCAGCAGTAACCCAAGGCCTATTCCTACGAGGCCAGACATGCTGCCTCCCTCCAGCCCTTTCTCCAACCGTTCCTCCCAAAGCACCACCGCCTCTCTCCTGGGTTCGATAATTCGCTGCAGTGGCTACACAGAACTCACAGATTATGATGTTTATTAGGGAAGCACCAGGCTACAACTCAAGTTCAGGAAGAATGCTCAGTCTCTCTCCCAGCCCACCGTCCCTCAGCCAACAGTCTCTCACAGTCTTTTTCCCAGCAGTGCTGGTCCCTCGGTGTCTCACTCAGCAATGCGTGTCTCTTGCGTCTCTTTCCCAGCAGCACATGTCTCTTTCAGGGGCGCATGTCTCTTTCAGGGGTGCATGTCTCTTTCAGCAGCACGTCTTCCTCAACCAGCCATCAGAGAGAGAGTTCTACCTCCAGGAGGCCTCCTTTTGAGCCCGGAAGGGTGGTCAAACTAGCCAATCACAGCATCAGAACTCTAATCGCGTGAGAGAGAGTGGGAACCTCCCAGAACATTGTATTGTGCCACGCCCAACAGAAATAACCCAGGTGGATAGCTTCAGCAATCAGGATCTCCTCAGTTGCTCATAGAAAATCCCACCTTGGAGTTTACAAAGACTTATGGGTAGAAAAGCCATACTAAGTAATTTACTACACTGCAGTTGGCCAGTGAAAACCTTATGAATAGCAGTGAAACAATGTCTGATATATTACTGGAAAACTTTATGCATAGCCATGAAACATTGTCCAATACGGTACCAGAAGACAAGCCTATCAGGTTGGAGGGCACTCAAAATTTGGGGAAGAGCTGACTCCTCAGAGTAGAGATGACCTTAGCGATATGGATAGAGTAAAGCTTGCGAGACCTCCATTAGCTGATGTGGTTTGACTCAAAATGAGTAGAAACAGATGCAAACATCTGTTAGTAATTGGAACATGGAATGTATGAAGTATGAATCTAGGAAAATTGAAAGTTGTGAAAAATGAAATGGAACACATAAAGATTGATACCTAGGCATCAGTGAGCTGAAATGGACTGGTTTTGGCTATTTTGAATCAGACAACTATCTGATCTACTATACCGGGAATGACAAATTGAAGAGGATTGGTGTGACATTCCTCATCACAAAGAATGTTTCAAGATCTGTCCTGAAGTGCAGTGCTGTCAGTGATAGGATAATATCCATACATCTACAAGGAAGACCAGTACTCAGATTTACACACCAACCACAAAAGCCAAAGATGTGGAAATTAAAGATTCCTACCAACTTCTGCAGTCTGAAATTGACCGAACATGCAATGAAGATGTGTTGATTATCACTAGTGACTGGAATGCAAAAGTTGGAAACGAAGAAGAATTACCGGTTGTTGGAAAACATGGCCTTGGTGATAGAAATAACGCTGGAGATCGCATGATTGAATTTTGTAAGACCAATGACTTACTCATTGTGAATACCTTTTTTCAACAACATAAGCATACACATGGACTTCACGGAATACACAGGAATCAGATTGACTACATCTGTGCAAGAGGCAATGGAGAAGTTCAATATCTTCAGCCAAGACAAGGCCAGGATCTGATTGTAGAACAGACTATCAAGTACTTATATGCACGTTCAAGTTGAAGTTGAAGACAATTAAAACAAGTCCATGAGAGCCAAAATATGACCTTGATAATATCCCTCCTGAATTTAGAGACACTTTAAAGAACAGATTTGATGCATTAAACACCAGTAACCGAAAACCAGAGGAATTGTGGGATGACATCAGCAACATCATCCATGAAGAAAGCAAGAGGTCATTAAAAAGATAAGAAAGGAAGAAAAGACCAAAATGGATGTCAGGAGACTCTGAAATTTGCCCTTGAGTGGAGAGTAGTTAAAGCAAATGGAAGAAATGACAAGATAAAAGAGCTGAACAGAAGATTTCAAAGAGCAGCTGGAGCACACAAAGCCAATTACTATAATGAATTGTGCAAAGACCTGGAGTTAGAAAACCAAAAGGGAAGAACTCACTCGGCATTTCTCAAGCTGAAAGAACTGAGGAAAAAAATTAAGCCTCAAATTGCAGTCAAACCCACCACCAGCCACTCCTCGGAAGGAAGACTGGGCAATCTACTTCTGTAGAGATACTGCCTCGGAAACCTAAGGAGGGGTTGCTATGAGTCGGGTTCAACTCAACAGCAGTGAGTTTTTTTTTTTTTTTTTTTGGTTGGATGGATGGGCAAAATACTGAATGATGCAAGAAGCATCAAAAGAAGATGGAATACACAGAGTCACTGTACCAAAAAGAATTGGTCGATGTTCATCCATTTCAGGAGGTGGCATATGATCAAGAACCAATGGTACTGAAGGAAGAAGTCGAAGCTGCACTAAAGGAATTCATGAAGAACAAGGCTCCAGGAATTGACAATACCCATTGAAATGTTTCAACAAACGAGTGCCGCACTGGAGGCACCCACTCAGTTATGCCAAGAGATTTGGAAGACAGCTTCCTGGCCAACTGACTGGAAGAGATGAGATCCTTATTTGTACCCATTCCAAAGAAAGGTGATCACACAGAATGTGGGAATTACCAACAATATCATTAGTATCACATGCAAGTAAAATCTTACTGAAGATAATTAAAAAACGGTTGCAGCAATATATTGACAGCTTCCAGAAATGCAAGCTGGCCTCAGAAGAGCACATGGAACAAAGGGTATCATTGCTGGTATCAGATGGATCTTGGCTGAAAGCAAAGAATACCAGAAAGATGTTCACCTATGTTTTATTGACTCTGCAAAAACATTTGATTCTGTGGATCATAACAAATTATGGATAACATTGAGAAGAATGGGAATTCCAGAACACTTGATTGTACTCATGAGGAACCTGTATGTAGATCAGGAGGCTGTTGTTCAAACAGAACAGAAGATACTGTGTGGTTCAAAATCAAGAAGGGAGTGGGTCAAGGTTGTTTTCTTTCACCATGCTTATTCAACTTGTATGCTGAGCAAATAATCCAAGAAGCTGGACTATATGAAGAAGAACGTGGCATCATGGAAGAAGACTTATTAACAAACTGATACACAGATGACTTTGCTTGCTGAAAGTGAGGATGAGTTGAAGCACTTACTGAAGAAGATTAAAGACTACAGTCTGCAGTATGGATTACACCTCAACATAAAGAAAACAAAAATCCTCACAACTGATCTAATAAACAGCTTCATGGTGGATGGAGAAAAGATTGAAGTTGTCAAGGACTTCGTATTACTTGGTTCTACAATCAACACCAATGGAAGCAGCAGTCAAGACATCAGATGACATCATGCATTGGGTATAAATCTGCTTCAAAAGACCTCTTTCAAATGATGAAGAACAAAGCTGTCTGCTTGAAGACTAAGGTGTGCCTAAGCTAAGCCATGGTATTTTCAGTGGTCTCTTATGCATGTAAGAGTTGAACAGTGAATAAGGAAAACCGAAGAAGAGTTGATGTTTTTGAGCTGTGTTGGAGAAGAATGCTAAGAGTACCATGATCTGCTAAAAGGACTAACAGATCTGTCCTGGAAGAAGTGTAGCCAGACAAGGTTCAATGAGACAAATAACAAATGCTGGTGAGGATGTGGAGAGATTGGGATTCTCATACACTGCTGGTGGGACTGTGAAGTGATAGAACCACTGTAGAAAGCAGTATGGCAGTTCCTTAGAAAGCTGGAATTGGAGATACCATTTGACTCAGCAATTTCATTATTAGGTATATATCCTAGAGAGGTGAGAGCCAGGACAGAAACAGATACATGCACACTCATGTTCATTGCAGCACTATTTACGATAGCAAAAAGATGGAAACAATCTATATGCCCATCAGCGGAAGAGTGGATGACCAAACTATGGTACATACACATAATGGAATGCTATACAGCACTAAAGAATAATGTGGAGTTTGCAAAACACTGCATAATATGGATGAACTTGGAGGACATTATGCTGAGTGAAATAAGTCATTCATAGAAGAACAAATATAGTATTAGTTTGTTGTTGTGGAGGGTCATGGAAAGGTTTGTATATGGAGGGAAACTTTATTTGTTGGTTGCCAGGGGTGGGAGAGGAGGAAAGGGAACACTGCAAAAAAGAAAAAAAGCATTGACCTATGTCACTTTAGTTTTGTGTATTTCATGTACATAAATTATATTTCAATAAAATGCATTTAAAAAAAAAAAAAAAAAAAAGTGGAGCCAGAATGCTCCTTGGAAGCGAGAATGGCCAGACTTTGTCTCACCTGCTTTGGTCATGTTGTCAGAAGGAACCATTCCCTGGAGGATATCATGCTTGATAAAGTGGAGGGTCAGTTAAGAAGGAGAAGGCCCTCAACAAGATGAATAGACACAGTGGCTGCAACAGTGGGCTCAGGTATAACAAGGATTGTGGGGCTGGCACAGGACCAGGCAGTGGTTCATTCTGCTGTGCATAGTGTTGCTGTGAGTTGGAGATGACTTGACAGCACCTGACAAGAACAGAGTGGAAATGGATCATCATAAATGTCTTCATCCTCGTCTTCTCCTTGAGTAGGAGGAGGAAGAAGAGGAGTTGGTCATGCTGTCTCAAGGGTGGAAAAGGCCAAAGAGGTAGAGGAGGTTGAATGGGAGGCAGGAGAGGCGGGCACACTTGGTGTAACTTTACAGAAATACATTTTTGCTTTTTCATTTCTCTCAAAATGTTTATATATGGTATGGTACCATTCCTTTGTCCACTGTTTGCTTTCATTTCAGTGCCCATATCATAGAAGAGTCCTTGTAAAAGAAATCAAAAGCAGTCTTGAATAATCAGAACCCTTTTGCCAGTTCGTGTAATGTCAATTTGTTTTCTGCCTCTGCTGCTTCTACATCTTCTTCCTTATCATCTGGCACTGATTGGAAAGCCCTCATCTCCATCAAGTTGTTTTCTGTTAATTCCTCTGGTGTGGTGTCTATAAGCTCTTGATTTTCTCTGAGATCAGTGACTTGAAAAAAAATCCAAGTGTAAGTGGACTCATATAGTTCAAACCCATGTCATTCAATGGTCAGCTGTATAAGCTTTTCTGATAATAATAATAATATGTAAATTATACATTATAAATTAATTATAAATTATAATAATAATATGAAAGAATATAAATAAAAAATTAATCCTTTTATTAAGGTATAATTTACATACACTGGTTCATCAGTTTTAAGTTAATGGTTGAAGAATTTTGACGAATGTACACAGTTATATAACTCACATCCCAGTCACAATATATAACATTTCTGTCACCCAAAAAAGTTCTCCTATGCCACTTGACAGTCAGTTCTTTTTTTTCTTTTTATTGTGATTGGGGTGAAAGTTTACAAAGCAAATTCATTTTCGATACAGCAGTTCATACATACTTTGTTTCATGACATTGACTGCAAGTCCCCACAATATAACAGTTCTCTTCCCTGGGTCTGTCTTTCCTATGCATTCCTGCCCGCCCCCCCCCCACCCCCCCCCCCATGTTATCTCCCTGTGCAAACACTGCCCTTCTGTTCTGCCACAATGATCATTCTAAGGAGTGTATCTACCTGATGTAAATGTTCCCCCCATATGCCTGTCTATTGTTTGGCTGGAAGCCATGGGAGTGAGTTCAATTCCAGACCTGAAGGGTAACTAGGGGTCATAGTCTCGGGGGTCTCACCAGGCTAAAACTGGTCTTTTTTATGATTTTCAGTTTTGTTCTACATTGTTCTCCCTACTCTATCCAGATACTCTTGCAGTGATTCCTTTCTGAGTGGCTGACGGTGGTAGCCAGGCACCATCTGGTTCTTCCGGTTTTATGGTCATACAGGCTGAAGTTCACATGGTCCACTAGTCCCTTGGACTAATTATTCCCGTGCATCTTTGGTTTTCTTCATTCTTCTTTGCTCTGGACAAGGAGAGACCTGTTTTTGCATCTAGATTGCCACTTGCAAGTTTTTAAGACCCCAGTTGCTACTCACCAAAGTAGGATGTAGAACAGTGTTTCTGTGTGTAGTATGTTATGTCAGTTGAGCTTGATGGCCCTTGAGACCACACTCCCCAGGCCACAGGTCCAACAGCTCACTCCATTAGGGTGGTTGGTTGTGGCTAAGAAGTTACCATAACTTTTTGGCAGTGGATTCTGTCTCCCTATTTCTGCCCCCTGATAGCTACTTAGCTGCTTTCTGCCACTATAGTTTTGCCTTTTCTTGAATTTAACATAAGTAGAATCATACAGTATGTAGTGTTTTGTTACTGACTTCTTTCATTTAGCATAAATGCTTTTGTTGATTCATCTATGTTGTCACATGTATCAGTACATTCCTTTTCATTTTTGAATAATATCCCATTATATGGATATACCATAATTTATCTGATATTTCTGTTGATGGACATTTGGGTTGTTTCCATCTTTTGACTCTTGTGAATAGTGTTGCTATGAATGTTTGTGTACACATCTTTGGACATACATGGGCTGTACTTAGATAAATACATAGGAGTAGGATTTCTGGTCATATAATAAAGAGTTCAGTTGCTTCATACTGGTGGGTCTCTAGGGTTCCTGGATAGAGTGAACTGTCTGCATTCTATTACTAATCTAAAAGTGGGTGGTTTGAACCTCCCTAGCAGCACTGCAGAGGAAAGGCCTGGCAATCTGCTTTCATAGACTACAAAAAACCCACTGCCATGCAATCAGTTCTGACTCGTAACACCCTTTAAGACAGAGTAGCATTGCCCCGGTAGGGTTTCCAAGGCTGTAAATCTTTACAGAAGCAGACTCCCACTCCTTTCTCCCACAGAGCAGCTGGTGGGTTCAAACTGCTGACCTTTATTTAGCGGGCAAGTGCTTCAACCACTGCACCACCAGAGCACCTTTCCATAAAGATTACAGCCAAGGAAACCCTGTGGAGTAGTTCTACTTTGTAACATTTAAGGTCACCTTGAGTCAGAATCCACTCCATGGTAAGGGGTTTGGTGAGTGTTTAGTGGTATTTTAAGTGGTTTTAATTTGTGTTTCCCTAGTGACTAATGCTAAGTGCCTAAGGCACTTGACTGCTAACCAGAAGGCTGGCGGTTCAAACCCACCAGCCACTCCTTGGAAGGAAGGTTGGGCAATCCTACTTCTGTAGTGATACTGCCTCGGAAACCCAAGGAGGGGTCGCTGTGAGTCAGGGTCGACTTGACAGCACATAACAACAACAACAACAAAGAAATTTTTGCCTAAACCAAGGTTACAATATTTTTCTCTTACAGAAGTTTTATAGTTCAAGCCCTTATCTTTAGGTCTTACATTTCCATGTACTTTTTGTATAGGGTGTAAGGTAAAAGTCAGCATTCATTTTACTGCTTATGAATTTCCAATTGTTCTAACACATTTACTTAAAAAACGATCATTTCTCCATTGAACTGCCTTGGTGCCTCTAGTAGTGTAATATGGCTGCTGTAACAAATCATCACAAACTGAGTGACTTAAAACCACAGAAATTTATTCTCTCAATTCTATAGGCTGGAAGTCTGAAATCAAGGTGTCAGCAGGGCCATGTTCCCTCTGAAGACTCTAGGGAATAAGCCTTTCTTGCCTTTTCCAGCTTCTGGTGGCCCCTGGCATTGATTTTGACAGCATAACTCCAATCTCTGCCTTGGTCTTCATGTATGGCTTTCCTCTCTGTGTGTCTTTCTCTCTGTCCTGCCCTCTTAGAAGGGTACCAGTCATTGGATTAAGGTCCCATCTAAATCCAAGATGATTTCATTTTGAGATCCTTATTAACTAATTACATCTGTAAAGACCCTTTCTCTTAATAAAGTCACATTCTGCAGTTCCGGGTAGACATGAATTTTTGAGACACTTTTCAACCCGCAAAGGAATGCTGGTGGCACTTTGGTTAAGCTCTCAGCTACTAACCAAAAGATTGGCAGTTTTAACCCACCAATCGCCCTCTGGAGAAAGATGTGACAGTCTGCTTCTGTGAAAGTTACAGCCTTAGAAACCCTGTGGAGCAGTTCTGTTTTATCCTGTAGAGTTACTGTGAGTTAGAATCGAGTTAATGGCAATGGGTTTACTTATTAATTCAACCCACTACAGAGCCTTCATTGGAAATTATTTGGTGGGATAGGTGGGTGTGGATCTATATCTGGGCTCTGTTCTGCTTCATTAAAATACATGTTTATTCTCATGCCAATACTGCACTGTCAATTATGTAGCATTATAGTAAGTCTTAAAATCAGTAGAGTACCTCTGGTAAATTTCTTTCTTTTTTCTTTTTTTTTTTAATTACATTGGTTATTTTATTACACAAATTTAGAATCACTTTGTCAATTTCTAGCAAAAATAGTCTGGAGTTTTAATTGGGACTGCATTGAGTCTAGATCAATTTGGGGAGAATTAACATGCTAACAATATTGAGTCTTCTGATCCTTGAACATAGTATGTGGCTACATTTACTTAGGTTTGTAATTTTTCTCAGTGCTTTCTGGCTTTCACTTTCAGGTTTTGTACTTTTTTTTTTTTTTTTAAATTTTATTTTGATATGGGTGAAGATTTACAGAACAAATTCACTCTTCATACAGCAGTTCACATATACTTTGTCTCATGTCATTGACCACAATTTACCACAATGCAACAGCTCCCCTCCCACTTCCTCCCCATAGTTACCTCTTCCCAGTGTCCATCCCTCCATACTCTCCTGCCACCTGAGCTCTCCCTGTGCATAAGCAGCCCTTACTTCTCCCATGATTGTTCTCTCCAGGGCGTGTGTCTACTTGAGGTAAATGTTTAACTCGGATGCCTGTACTTTGTTTGGCTGGAAACCACAGGTGTGGGTTTAATTCCAGACCTGAAGGGCAGCTAGGAGCCATAGTCTCAGTGGTTCCACCAGGCTCTATTATACCAGCAAACCTGGTCCCCACCTTTTTTTTTTTCCCTCCAAATGATTTTGAGTTTTGTTCCACATTGTTCTCCCTCTCTATCCAGGATCTCCTACATCCCTTCCAAGTGGATGATAGTGGTAGCCGGGCACCATCTAGTTCTTCTGGTCTCATAGTTGTATAGGTTGCAGATCGGATGATGTACCAGTCGCTAGGACTGATTGTTTCCATTAATTTTGGGTTTCTTTCTTCTTGACAAGGAGAGACCCATCGTTGCATCTAGATGGCAGCTTGCTAGCTTTTAAGATCCCAGTCGCTACTCACCAAAGTAGGAGGTGGAACAATGTTTTGTATAGTATGTTATGCCAGTTGGGCTTGATGTCCCCTGCGACTGTGGTCCCAAGCCCGCAGGTTCAACTACTCAGTCGCTCTGGGTAGCTGGCTGAGGTTTTGCACATTTTTTGTGTGTGAAATTTATCCTTAAGTATTTAATATTGTCCATGCTATTATGTTTTAACTTTCTTCTGTAATTTCAACTTTCACTTCACTAGCTAACGGTAACACTTTATTCATCCTTTTCCCCATATTTGAACATTTAGTTTTCTTCCAAATTAAGGCTTTTTGTACACATCATTTTTAATCTTTTGCTAATTGGTGAGCACCGTTGTGGTGCCCAGAATTAGAATTAGAATAGGCCTCATGTGTTTATCCCTCTCTCTAAGCCAGAGGTGTCTAGCGGCCACTTTCCTAACTGGCATTGCTGGCAGCAGCACACCCTGGAGAGGAAAGAGTGTGGACCTGCCACTGTAGAGGCAGTTGTGCTTCAGAATTGTTGTGAAAGCCACAAGAGCCCTGGCAGGCTGGTGTCTGGCAGCTTGGTGACTGACTCTGGTGATGCGTAGTTGTGGGTGGTGTGTATAGGTGTGTGCAGATGCTAGCACATACTGTTGTTGTTGTTATGTGCTGTCGAGTCGGACCCGACTCATAGCGACCCCTCCTTGGGTTTCCTAGGCAGTATCACTACAGAAGTAGATTGCCCCATCTTCCTTCCGAGGAGTGGTGGTGGATTTGAACCGCCAGCCTTCTGGTTAGCAGTCAAGTGCCTTAGCCACTATGCTACCAGAGCTCCCTAGCACATACTAGGGGCTGTCATTTGGTCTTAGGAGGAGGAGGTGCAGATGGTGAGGGTTGTTTTTCCACCTTCAGCCTAAAGTTTCTCAAGCCATCCATCCCCTGTGACTGCCTGACCCTAGGGCTTTTTGAGGCAGAGTAAGTGGCCCCAGGGGATCTGGTTTGTACTTCATTAAGTAACTAAATTCTCTTGACCTGGCTGAGCTAAGGCCCCAGGAGCTGTCCTGAGTCATAGCTGTTTTATTTGCAATACTTACGAATATTAGGACAATATTTCCAATGGATCCTTAAACCAATTAGATGAATTTGGGCAGTGGACTGTAGGGGAAAGCTGTGTCCTGAAATATAACATCTACATAAGTTCTGTGTTCCTTACCTGGTCATAGTTTCATGGACAAATGTTAAGCAAAGTAAAAAACTAAAATAGATGCTAAATCTAAAGTCAGTATTTTGTGGTTATTCCATGTCTCCTTGGTTACAGGGTCAGCACATTGTATTGCCTCTGCCAAACCAAATGAAACTCACTGCCATTGAGTTAATTACGATTTCATAGTGAACCCCTCATTGGGTTTCCAAGGCTATAAATCTTTATGGAAGCAGACCACCTCATCTTTCCTTTGCAGAGCAGCTGGTGGTTTTGAACCGCCAACCTTTTAGCAGCAAAATGTCTTAACCACTATACCACCAGAGCTCCTTGTATTGGCTCTACCAAAAAAAAAAAAACAAATTCACTGCCATCAAATCGATTCTGACTCTTAGTGAGGTCCTTTGGGGGGTTTCCGAGGCAGTAAATCTTTACAGAAGTAGATTGCCCAGCCTTCCTTCCATGGAGTGGCTGGTGGGTTTGAACCGCTAGCCTTCTGGTTAGCAGTCAAATGCCTTAGGCACTATGCCACCAGAGCTCTACGGTATTTGTTAATATTCTAGGATCCCTGAGAAACCAGGCCAGACAGAGACTGCAGATAAAAATTAGTGAAAAAAACTACTGTTCAAACCACACAGAAAGTAGCAGGTGAAACAGAGACAGCACTTGATTTAGGGCCAGAGTTTTCTTTCTGCTGCTCTGGCTGAGGCCCCTGGGGAAGAAGCTGATCTGTAATACCTGCTCCACTACCCTGGAGTTGATTGCAACTCATAGCGACCCTGTAGGACAGAGTAGAACTGCCCCACAGGTTTTCCAAGGCTATAAATCTTCACAGAAGCAGACTGCCACATCTTTCTCCTGTGGAGCGGCTGGTGGGTTGGAATTGCCAACAAACGACCTTTTGGTTAGCACCCGATGGTTTTACCACTTTGCCACCAGAGCTCCTGCTGATCTGTATTATCCTTGGGAAGTTGGTCCTTCATTTTCCTGTGGGGATGAGGCCTGTATAAGGGACCCTGGAATAGAAGCTGTTGGGGAAAGGGATTTTATTGTACAGTGAAGCCATACTGAGAGATTGAACATAATTGAAACAAAAGGATCACAAAATAGGACTTAACTGTATGCAACACAGCTCTGGTGGCATAGTGCCTAAGGCATTTGACTGCCTAACCAACTAGAGGGCAGCCACTCCTCAGAAGGAAGATTGGGCGATTTACTTCTGTAATGGTAACGTTTTGGAAACCCAAGGAGGGGTCGCTGTGAGTCGGATCCAACTTGACAGCAGTGAGTTTGGTTTTTTTGATATGCAGTGCATTGATATTTTCTATTTTCTCCTATTTGATTAAAAAAAAAAAAAAAAACCCTACTGGTTACCACTTACTCATTTGGTTACCCAACAACCCAGGGGAGCTACTCCAGGCTTTTTTCCCCTATTTTACAGTCCAGAGAGTTGAAACCCAAAAGTAGCCAAGGACTTGGTGTCTTTCTCTAAGCAATTGAATGGCAGAACTGGGACTAGACTCTGATTCATCTTGCCTGCTCTACCTAACTGCAGGCTCATCAGTGTCTCCCTAATTCCTCCTTACATTTGGGAGTTTCCTCTGTCATGCAACTTTTGACTCAATCAAGAATAAGCCTTATTTGTGCTACCCCTATACCCAAGATGATTTTTCTTCCCTGGCGAGTAACATCCTGTGGGCTGCTAAAGTTGGGTGTTGGGGAGGAGGGTGGCAAGGTGCCATCACATACTCAGCAGCTAATGAACACACTGGGGACCTAGGAGAACTGCCATTTAGGTATCAAGGACCAGTTATATTTTGTTTCAGATTTATCACTGGAGGTAGGGATAGGTAAAAGAGATGCCTGGAGAGAGGTGTTTTCTATTTAACTGAATATATTTAAGGAGTCTTGAGCCAGGTTCCAACAGGGAAAATCATGTCTTCCTACTAGAAAGTACCATAAGGATCACATGAGATTTGCATCATAGTTGGCCTTGCTGTGATAGCAAAAGCAGTTTTACAGCTTTAGGAAATCTTTGTGAAGTGTGCCTCTAAAACCTGGCCCAGAAGGAGCATCTTGTGCTTTGTGCTTTCACAATTTAATGGTTGTGGTACTTGACTTGTGTTTTGGTATACTGACAGACCAACCATGAATTGGTAGCTTTTCCCTGGAAGTCTTCAGTAGACTTGTATGAACTGGTATGTGTAGCCCAGCCCTAAGGAAAGAGCTTGTGTGGCCAGGCATCTCAGAGCTCCACCTTCTGGAGAGAGAATAGAGTGGCTGGGATGTACTCATCCTTCCAGCCAATTACCTGTGTTAGTCTTGGGACTCTTAGCACATACCTCTCTGTCTCTGGTGATGGGAAGGTTGTGCCAGGTGAGAAGTTAGGCCTTTGGTTCTCTGCTTTTTGGGTGTAGGAAAACTTGTTGATTCCTAATCCTTGAGTCAAATGGACGCCTAGAATCAGGTTCTGTCTGAAAAGAATAGATTAACACTAGTTTAAACTCCTTAAAAGAGGCTACTTTATAAATAGAAAAAATACAAATATCTAGTGAAAATACTTTGATGAGGTAAGCTGAATATCCCATGTGCATAGTAGTACTGTACCAAGGCAGAGGTGCCAGAGACCCTGGGGCCCTGCGGAGTAGAGGATTTGCATCCAACAGACTGGGGTTCACTTGAGAGCTGTGGCTTAGTCTGTGGCTCTGGGTGAGTTTCCTCATTTTCCTGAATCTTGGCTTCATCATTTGCACCAGGGAGATTGATGTCTACTTTATAGAAAGTACTATTGGGATCAAATGAGATAAATTCATGTAACAAGCCTGGCACATCATAGGCGCTTTACATTAGTGGGCAGAGGGCTCTCCAGCAGACCCATCCTTACCACCAATTCACTTGGTGTCCTGGGAACCCGAGGAGTTAAAATGTAGCTTAAACACTGTTAGCTGCTTTGACTCATGGCAACCCCATGTACAACAGAACAGAACCTTGCCCAGTTCTGTGCTCTCTTCATGATTATTGGTATGCTTGATTCCATTGCTGTAGCCTCTCTGTATTTTCTGAGTGCCTTCCAACCTAGGGGGCTCATCTTCTACCACTGTATGGGACAGTATTGTTTTGTGATTCATGGGGTTTTCATTGGCTAATTTTTGGAAATAATCACCAGACCTTTCTTCCTAGACTGTCTTAGTCTGGAAGCTCCATTGAAACCTGTCTACCATGGATGACCCTGCTGGTATTTGAAATATTGGTGGCCTAGCTTCCAACACCATAACAACACAGAAACCACCACAGTATGACATACTGAGAGATGGGTGGTAGTAAGCCCTGTAAGAGGTACAAGCAGAGGTGTGCATTGCCAAGATCTAGTGTGTGGCTCCAGGTCCTGGGCCTCAGAATGGATAGCACGAATTGCCCCAGGAGCCCAACTTTGGTTTAAAAGGTGTGCCCCATCGAGACCATAGTCAAAGGGGCCATCAAGCTCAATTGGCATAACATACTACACAAAACATTGTTCCACCTCCTACTTTGGTGAGTAGCCACTGGGATCTTAAAAGCTTGTCAGCAGCCATCTAGATGTAACGATGGGTCTCTCCTCATCCAGAGCAAAGAAGAATGAAGAAAACCAAAGATTCATGGAAACAATTAGTCCTAGCGACTGGTACACCATGTGATCTGTAGCCTATATGACTATGAGCCAGAAGAACTAGATGGTGCCTGGCTACCACTGTCAATCGCTCAGAGGGGGATCTATGTAGGAGATCCTGGACAGAGAGGGAGAACAATGTGGAACAAAACTCAGTCATTTGGGGATAAAAAGGGAGGGGGGACCAGGTTTGCTTGTCTGATAGAGCTTGGTGGAACCACTGAGACTGTGGTTCTTAGCTGCCCTTCAGGTCTGGAATTGAACCCACACCTGTGGCTTCCAGCCAAATAAAAGACAGGCATAAGAGTTAAACATGTACCTGAAGTAGATACATCCCTTGGAGAGAACAATCACGGGAGAAAGAAGAGCTGTTTATGCACAGGGATACAGCTCGGGGCAGGAGTGCATGGAGGGATGGACACAGGGAAGAGGTAACTATTGGGAGGAAGTGGGAGGCTCGGAGGTGTTGCATTGGGGTAAACTGTCAATGTCATGGGACAACGTGTATTTGAACTGCTGTATGGAGAGTGAATTTGCTCTGTAAACTTTCACCCAAATCACAATTAAAAAAAAAAAAAAAAAGTGTGCCCCAACTTTCGGTGATCAGGATAGACCTGATAAGAATAGTCTGTGGCCTAGAACACTGTATCTTTTCAAAGGAGTTAGGCAGCCTTGATCATTTGTTTTTAGGTACAGACGTTAATCATTAAAGCTGGGCTCAAGCTCCATTGCTAATAAGGTTAATGGGGCTTGTCTCTGGCCTGGGGCAGAGGAGGTGTGTGTAGATACCTTGGTGAGCCGATCTTACTAAATGGTGGTTACACAGGTTTTTTCTATGTTTAAATGCACTGTTTAAAAACATAACAGACTTGGACATCATTACCTTAAGCTTGACAGTCCTATTACAAAATGGCAAGATTTAATTCAAATAATAGATCAGCTTCGCGTTTTCCCCGCCGCCCCGGCTTTCTCAAGCTGTCAGGAAGGTGCTGGCTTTGGGACCCCACTGAAGCTCAGACCAAGCCTCTCGGCGTTGGCCCCGCCCCGCATGTTTGTCTTTCTGTGGGTGGAGGCGGGGCGGAACCCCTCTAGAGCTCAGGCTATTTGTCTTTCTGCAGCAGCTGGAGGAGGCGATCAGCTCTAAGGCGGTTCCCAGATAGCTTCCAACTCCGGTGTTGCTGTGTTTGCTTCTGGCAGAGCGTCCTGGCCCTCGTAAGCTGAGGAGCCGAGCTGGACAGAGGGACTCGTGGACAGACTAAAGACGGAGGACGCGCTGGCCGCTGGACCCCGCTGCCTCCCCTTTTCTCCCCGCCGCCTGCACCCGGAGAATGAGCCCAGCCTTTAGGGCCATGGACGTGGAGCCCCGCGCCAAGGGCATCCTGCTGGAGCCCTTTGTCCACCAGGTCGGGGGGCACTCGTGCGTGCTCCGCTTCAATGAGACAACCCTGTGCAAGCCTCTGGTTCCGAGGGAGCACCAGTTCTACGAGACCCTCCCAGCCGAGATGCGCAAATTCACTCCCCAATACAAAGGTGAGCCCCCTGCGGCCTTAGGGGATGCCAGCGCCTGGGCGCCCAGGAGAATCAAAGGGTCAGCGGCCATCGAAGGTCCGCGGTGGCCTTTCCCAGAACCCTCGCCCCATCCCACTCACTGTTTTCCCTTCTCCTCCTACACTTGGCCCTCAGCCCAGCACCTCACACCCTCAGATTTCAAGCCTTGGTAAGATTGCTCAACTCTGTTTTGTTTTGTGAATTTGTTTTATTTTTGGTGGAAGCATAGGTGTCTTTTATGTTCAGGTGTCTCTTGATGTTAGTAACCATAGTCTTCTGTGGGGGGAACAGCAGGAATTTTGGGAGGGTTTAACCCAGAATACTTGGCTGCATAGGTCTTGTCCTCCAGGAAATCAGAAGCCCGGGTAATTAGGTAGGCTGGGAGCAGGGTTGATTGAGTCAGATGGAATGCAGGAGTGGGAGGCCTGTGCGGATTAGCTGAAGGCCTTGCTATTACAGAATGTCCCTGCTGTTGCCATCTGAAGAACCCTATTGATTCAAGTATGATGGCTTTTCTGTCTTTTTAGAATGCATTTTGGGGAGGGATATTAGTAGCCACCAGCATGGTGTGGCTTTCCCTGGGGGTGGGGGTCAGATCCTTTGTGAATCAAGGAAGGGGGCATTAAGGAAGTTAATTTTAAATTTGCATTGTCTGGTTGCACAAAAGACTCTGGAACAACTAGGTTCTTCTGGGACTGCTGGAACATTTTTTAAAAGCCAGAATGTAATGGGCGCCTCTCTCTGTAATCTGAATATGTATGTTTGTGGTGGGGGTGGGGGAGTTGGAGGCCCTCATTTGGTCCTTCTCTGTTGTTTTTTCCAGGACAAAGCCAATGGCCCCTTGTTAGCTGGCCGCCCTGGGCCCCCTTTTTCCCCTTGTGCTTTCCCCCATGGCCACAGGGAAGTGTGGTCCCCTGAATTCCCTACCCCGGCTCCTCCGCACCCAGAGCTGGGGGCCACCTCAGAAGTGTCGTCTCTCTCTGAGAACATATTCCCCTGCAAGAGCGGGCGGGCAGCAAGGACTGAGCAGATTGAGTGATCCTGGGCAGAGAGGCCTGGGAGGAAAGGCATTCAGCCAGTCGGTTGTAAGGCGCGCTCATCGGCATCTGCTGAAATGCTCCCACCTGACAGCCCCCCTCAAAGACTGTCTAATTACATCTGGCAGGTTCTAGAGACTCCAGGGGGAGAGCTGCTTTCAAGGCCATCATGCATCTGTGCTCCCTGCCCAACCCTATCTGCCTTGTGTTCATTTTATTTTGTGACATGAGACTGCAAAGACCAATAAAGTAACATACTTGAGAAGGATAAAAGGTTTGAGGCGCCCGCCCATGTAGGGGCGCTGCAGGAACCCTTTCTAGGATGTCTGTTGTGCTGTGTGATTTGTTTTGTTTGCTCCCTATTTTGCTTGCTTGCACAGTCTCCCCTTAACCATTGGATGCTTCTTACCCCCCAGGCAAATCTGTGTCCCCCAGGGGCTTTCGGCTCTTCTTCAGAGCAAGCCTTGAAACCATTGGTGTTTCTCTTTAGAGCATTAAACATTTCTACAAGATATAAAGAGCAAATGTTTTCCGTCTTTCTCAGGATTAGATGAGTTCCATAAAAATTAATAAACATTTTCAATGATGGAAACATGTGTCTTGTAATTCTTTGGCTCTTGCCTTGTTGAGTGCATCAGAGAAGAAGACTCTCAGCCATGTTTGCTCCCTAATTGCTTGTCTTGTATGGTGTCATCTTTTCTAGTTGTTTTGATGTTTGTTAGGTTTGCAGATGAGTTTGGGGCCTCTGGCAACAGAGAGACTAAGGAACAGGGTAAGAAAAAAACAAATGTTACAATCATGTTATTTAGAATGCATCTTCTTGTGGAATGAAACATCTGCTCTGCTCCTCACCCCCCCTTCCAGGTGTGGTGTCTGTCTGCTTTGAAGAAGATGAAGACAGGAATTTGTGTTTAATAGCATATCCATTGAAAGGAGACCACGGAACTGTGGACAGTGTAGACAATTCAGACTGTGAACCCAAAAGTAAGGTCCTAAGATGGACAAACAAAAAACATCATGTCCTAGAAACGGAAAAGACCCCCAAGGACTGGGTACGCCAGCACAGGAAAGAAGAGAAGATGAAGAGGTGGGTGTACACTGAGAGAAGGACACTGGGTTCTGTAGGATGGGTCTTGGTCAGGGCCTGGCTCCCTGGAGCCAAGGATTCACACGGTAGTCTTAATAAGTGCCTTATCACTCAGCGATCAGTTCCTAGCTCCTCTACAATTAGATCATAACATTTTGGGGAAAAGGAGCTCTGCTGGTGTAGTGGTTAAGACATTTGGCTGCTAACCCAAAGGTTGGTGGTTCAAACCCATCAGCCACTCTGGCAGAAGAGATTTACAGCCTTGGAAACCCAGTGGGGGTTGCTATGAGTCAGAATCAACTTTATGGCAGTGAGGTTTTCATTGGAGGGGGCTGTAGCAGAGACTCAACTACTCATTTCTTCTGTGAATGCTTTGTGCTGAGTCTGCTGTATGCTGGGGTATAGCGGTGACCAAGACAGGAGCCATGCCTGTACCTCAGATTGCAGATTGCTCAGAGATGGTGAGGAATGAATGGTCTCTCTGAAATTTGGGGGTGCACCAAGACGGGACCTTGAAAGTGTCATACCCTGGCAGGATTTGTGAAGTGATACAAACATCGATATATCTACAGTGTAGCTAAGCAAGTTGATTTATTCCTATGGAATTTCCAGCCAGATTTTCAGATTTTCCCAGCCTCCCACATTCAGAGTTGGAGGACTGAGGATGTACCAGAAGTTGGGGTGGAACTGACAAAGAAGGCCTTGGAGGCTGCTTGCCTGCCTATAAGGGAAGTAGGGAAATGAGGGCAGATTCTTAGGTGCTTCCTGCTTTAGAAAACAGTGGGTTGCCACTTAATTAATATTTGTTTTAATCAGCTTTATTGAGATGTAATATATGTTCAATAATATGCACTCAGTTCAGTTAATGAGTTTTGCAGTTATATACATTGTAACCACCACCACATCAAGATGTCAAACTTACCATCATCCTAGAAAGTTCCTTTGTACCTCTTTGGTCCTTAATTTTCATAAAGCGGTGATTTATTGGATCTTTGTCTCTTTCTAGTCATAAGTTAGAAGAAGAATTTGAATGGTTAAAGAAATCTGAAGTCTTATACTACAGTGTAGAGAAAAAGGGGAATGTGAGTTCCCAGCTTAAACACTATAACCCTTGGAGCATGAAATGTCACCAGCAACAGTTACAGCGAATGAAGGAGAATGTGAAGCACCGGAACCAGTACAGTATCCTTTGTTCATGGAGCATCTTTGTGTTGGGGGTGGGGGGTGATAGTGACGGAAGACCCTTGGAGCCCAGAGAGAAAAGTTAGATTTAGTTATGGTTGAGTTTCCTCAGTGTCCTTGTGCCAGGACACTGTGATAACCCTGGGCAAATCTCACCTCCCTCGGGGCTGGCTTGGGGAGTATAGGTAGTAAGGAAGGGGGCAATGAGGGGTGCCTCATGGAAGGGACAGTCTGCACTGGGTGAGCCTGAATAGCCTAGGGGAAGAAGGCAAGGGGAGAGTGCCTGTAGTCAGGACTCCAAGGCCTGGGGCATAGCTATCTTTTTTAAGTCCTGGTTCACTAGACCAGGAAATGAGCTATACCTGAAGAAAGCACTAGGGCCTTTTTTTTCCCCCCCCCTTCTCCCCATAAAACTATGCTTCATTTATTTAGATTTTTTTAATTATTATTATCTAATGGGGATGGGTGAGTGTCTCAGATAGAATCAAGGAAAACATGTTAAAAATAGAATAATATATTGAACCCATAAGTACCCATGGCGCAGGTTTTAACAGTTAACTCACTTTTGTGAGTCTCATGTCATTGCTATCTGTATATACCCAGTGTCCCCTAACTGTATTATTTTTTAAATAGGTCTTGGATATATTATTTCATCTGTGTCTATCTCAGCATATATCTAGAAATAAGTATTTTTAAACATATATTATCATTTCTTAAAAAGTGAAAAAAAAAACAGTAATTCTTCAATATCAAATATTTAGTTTGTGTCCACATTTTCCTATTTGTCTCATAAATGTGTTTTTATTGATGGTTTGTTTGAATGGGGATCCTGATGAAGTTCACACTCAGCTGGTTGTGTGAATTTGAAATGTCTTAAGTCTTTTTAAGGAGCTCTGGTAGCACAGTGCCTAAGATATCTAACTGCTAACCAGAAGGTTGGTGGTTCAAACCCATCAGCCACTCCACGGAAGCAAGACTGGGCAATCTACTTCCGTAAAGATTCACCGCCTTGGAAACCCAATGGGGATTGCTATGAGTTGGATTCAACTCGACAACAGTGGGTTTGGTTTTCGGTTTGGTAAGTCTTTTTAGATGTTCCTCCCCGTTTTTTCTCCTTGGAGATGTCAGAAAACCCACAGTCTGGGTTTGCTGACTCCACCCCTGTGGTTTCTCAGTCCCCTGTGTTTCTAGTATGTTGATAAAGGCTTGACCAGATTCAGTTCCATTTTGGGAGGAGGGGACAAGAATTTCTTATAGATGGTATTGTGCATGCCTGTTAGGGAGCACAGTGTTCAGTTGTCTTTTCTCTTTTGGATCACATTGCCTTAGCTCCATTTTTTCATTAGGTGATTTTCTGTTTCTGTCATACTCTTCATTCATTAGCTAGAATCCTTCTGTAAAGAGAAACTTCTTCTCATCAGCCACATGGTTATCCTGAAGTACAGTCCATATAGGCAAGAACAGATTAAATGTTTATTTTCCTTCATTTACTAGATACTTGAAATAATGAGTGTCCCTATCTCCAAAGATGACCAGTGAGTGATTTAGAACAGTCTGAGTGCAAGAAGTCAAATACAATTGATGTGTCCATTGCAGTTATGCTTACTGATGCTTATCTCATCCCCTCTTAGGCCAATAGGAGCCTCTTCAGATAGGCTTCTGGTCATTTTGACACTACCACAGTAGTCTGTGATAATTGTCTTGCTTACTTGGTATGAAAAAGATGGTCCTGTTTCTGCCACAGCTCTGCATGGAAGTAGCCACAAACAATAATGTAAACGGATGAGCATAGTTGTGTTCCAATAAAGCTTTATTTATGGCCATTGAAATTTGATGTAATTTTCATATGTCATGAATAGTTATTTTCCTTTGATTCCCTCACCCCCAACCATTTAAAAATGTAAAGACCATCCCTAGCTTACTGGGTGTACAGCAGGCACTGGGCCACAGTTTGCCAATCCCTTCCCTGGTTTCTTTTAATGGGAAGTGGGAAGGCCACAGCCTGGGTTCTAGAGGTATTCTTCTGGTTTCTAGGTCTTTTCAATTGATACAGTTAGGAAATGCACATTTATTCTCATGAAAAATATTTTCCTGGATTCATATTGATATTTCCAGTTCCTGTTTAGGACTTCACAATTTACTGAACTTATTTTATACTCTTTTTTTATAATTGAGAACAGACACTGCTGGGCCCTAGTCCTACCCCTGGCTGATATCAGGGGATTGTTTATCCGTTGAGGGGAAGGGGACAGGAGGAGAGATGAAGGTCCTCTTAGCTCTCTATCCAGTCTTGGGTTTCCTCCCTGGGAGATGGCGGGACTGACAGTCCCTCTGTGGCTGGCTGGTATGAGGCCCTGTGGGGCCTGGGCTTCTCTGGGGCACTACGTGCAGGCATTGTGCCCCAGGAGTGCCAAAACCTCATACAGCAGCACTTCTTTTGGGGAAGATTGTCCTTAACCACTCAGAATTTATTTTACTGGAGAACCTGACCTCTCGGTATGAGGTGCCTTGTGTCCTAGACCTCAAGATGGGCACACGCCAGCACGGTGATGATGCTTCAGAGGAGAAGGCAGCCAACCAGATCCGCAAGTGCCAGCAGAGCACGTCCGCGGTCATTGGGGTGCGCGTATGTGGCATGCAGGTGAGGGGTGTGTTCACACATGGCATGAGCTGACCAGAGCATCCAGTGGCTACCATTTTCCATCCCTCACATAGTCTTGTGTTCTCAAAAGATTCCATGTTTGACATAGCCTGTTACTTTCTGGTTAGAGAAGATATCACACACTCCTGGGCAATCCCCCCCCCCAGGCCTGTCCTTGCTAACCAAGTGCAGAGAGTCTGTGTACAAGAGTAGAGGAGGAAGAAAGGGGGTGGTTAGCTCTCACCACTGACCCACACGCTCAAGCAAGAGGCTGGGGCAAAGTGAATGGAGCCCAGGTGGAGGACTGCATCCCAGGTGGGTGGTAATTGGAGAGGGCAGTTGCTCATATGCAACCTTTGTATTTGACAAGTTAAAGAATTTGATCTAGGGATGCCATGTTGCTTCCCCTCCCCCTGTGCCATCCCCAGGGTCCAGGCTCTGAGACTACCCACAGCTCATGACCTGCTGGTCTGCCTCCCACAGGTATACCAGGCAGGGAGTGGGCAGCTCATGTTCATGAACAAGTACCACGGGCGGAAACTATCGGTGCAGGGCTTTAAGGAGGCACTTTTCCAATTCTTCCACAATGGGCGATATCTGCGCCGAGAGCTCTTGGGCCCTGTGCTCAAGAAGCTGGCTGAGCTCAAGGCAGTGTTGGAGCGACAGGAGTCCTACCGTTTCTACTCGAGCTCTCTGCTGGTCATCTACGATGGGAAGGAACGGCCGGAGGTGGCCCTGGACTCGGATGCTGAGGACTTGGAGGACCTGTCGGAGGAGTCGGCAGACGAGTCTGCTGGCGCCTATGCCTACAAGCCCGTTGGCACCAGCTCAGTGGATGTGCGCATGATCGACTTTGCACACACCACTTGCAGGCTGTATGGCGAGGACAGCGTGGTGCATGAAGGCCAGGATGCTGGCTATATCTTTGGGCTCCAGAGCCTCATAGACATTGTCACAGAAATAAGTGAGGAGAGTGGAGAGTGAGCTTGTTGACTACGTTGGCATCTGAGAGACTCTTTATGTCCTAGGCACAGCTGTGCTGTGTCATGGAGGAGCGGAAGAGGCTAGCGTGGTCAGGTGGTTGCCCCTGCAGCCTGGAGCTGACCCACAGAGGCCTCTGTGAGCCCTGGCCTGAGCCAGCCCTAGCCGCCCTCGGAGTCTTTTATTTATTTTAACTGTTTCTTCAACATTCCACATTTGATGATGCAGATACCTCTTTCTTCCCTGAGTGTAAACGTTCCAATACAAATCTTTTTGTTAATTGTACACAGTATTGCTGTCATTCTTACCAGGGGCAGGCAGCCTCTCCTATCCCCCAACCCTCAGAAGTTGCTATTACCACCTGCTGTGACCACCACTCTGGGCTAGTTGAGAGTAAAGTTCTGGTCACTGTTCCATGCTAGACCCTAAAACATCCACAATCTCCTGGCTTGGACTTTAATTCCCCAACCAGCACCCTGAGATCACCCAAATAGGACCCCTACATGCATAACAGCCAGGCCTCTCTTGGCTCTGTTCAGACTTTAAGTGTCCAGCACCTTCTACCCAGAGAACTTCATTTGATACAGCTCTTTCCCGACTCCCGTGTGATTAGCCAGAGTTGCCCAGTGGGTCCTCTAAACTATAAATCCAGCTTTTGGTGGCTCCTCATCTGCTAGCAGCTGTTAATTGGTCGGACATTATGTCAGATATTCTGGACCCAAGGCTAGGGCCTCAGGAAGCTGCCAGGCTCTGGTGAAGGGACCCTGAAGGACAGGTCTCAAGGAGAGGGGATGTTCTGGGCAGAGTGGTCACCTTGGCATTACCACCTGTTAACACTTACCACTTGTACACAGGCCTGGGCATGGCTGTGGCCACACCAGTCTCATCTTTCATCCAGCCCTCAAGAGAGCAACCTCAGTTCTAGGAGTCTCAAGCAGGGGAGAGGGTGGTGGGAGGTCTTGGACTGCAAAGCCAGTACCACCAGGAAGGGTACAAATTCTGTGCCCAGAGAGCAAAATCTAGGGATACAGTTCTAGCAGCCTCACTCCCCAACCCATTTTTGTCCCAGAACTTCTCAGCACTTCCTTGCCAAGGCCCACTATGCCTATGTCCACTGTGTCCAAAAATAGGCCAACTGCATGCATAGGCCTGGCCACAGCGACAGCCCCTGCTCTCTGGGCTCAGGCTTCTAGTGGGGAAGACACAGAATTGAAAGCTCCCAGTGACCCTCTAGATCCAGGGCCTTCAAAGACCTGGAGGTCAGGACACAGTGGAAAGGTACACTGGCCAACCATGGCCTCCAGCTACATGGCACCCCACTCCCCACCCTCCATGATCCCTCCTGTCTGCCTTCAAAAGAGTGAACCAGAAATATTTGGGAGTTTTAAGTTTCATAAAGACAATAAAACATTGTGAGAGTGAGTGAGGACCTTATGCTGTGAGGGAGGAATAAGAAGGTGTCCCAGGCAGAAGGAACAGAATGCACAAATGGTCCAGGATAAAGAAGTATGAGAAGTGAGCTGTTGAAAGGAGGATACAAAAAAAAAAAAAAAAAAAAGGTTGAGACTCGAGTACGTTCTGATTCATAGGACCCTATAGGGCAGAACTGCCCCTTAAGGTTTCCAAGCCTGTATATCTTCATGGACGGCCCCATTTTTCTCCCACACAGTGGTTGATGGGTTTGAACCACCGACCTTTCGGTTAGCAACCCAATACTTTAACTATGTGCCACTAGATCTTTGAAGGGAGGAGGAGGGGCCCTAAAAAGACGGGAGGAGTTTGGATAGGGGAATGCCCCCACCTGGTTTCTGTTTTTCTGGCTCCTCTCAAGATTCTTGCTCTCCACTGGTCACCACCGGAGGGAGGCAGCCCAAGTAAGGACATGTTAAGAAGGGTGCAGAAGCCTAAAGATGCTGAGGAGACCGCATCCCCATGGGATCCAACACGTCCTCTCTCGAGGTCACTGACCTTACTGTTAATGTCGGGACCTACCCACTCTGGAGCGATGGAGGCACGCGGGGATACACTGATGACACAGAGGACATAGGCTCTGCCGTTGGGGCTGTGTGGAGAGAGCTCCTTTACTGAGTGATGCTAAGCTCCTGAACTTGAGCGGGAGAAGGGAATGGAGGGTCATGCGGGGAAAGCCGAGGCCAGAGTTTGAAGGAGAATGCTAGGACCTGGATGTCTGGGAGATGCGGGACGGAGGGAGCGGAAGAGTTGAAGCCCCGCCGTGCTACTCCGCCTGGGGCCGCCAGAGGGCGTCGCGCTCCAGCGCGTGGGCCGACACACTCCCTGGGCGGGGCTGCGGCGGGCGCGCGCGCGCACGCGTGGTGTCACGGGGCGGGGCAAGCGCGGTACTGCGCTCCGGCCTGGAGTCCTGGCTCTGCCGCCCCTGCTGCCTATCCTTCCCCGGCACTGCCAGGCCCCATGTATCGCGCGCTGTACGCGTTTCGCTCGGCGGAGCCCAATGCTCTCCCATTCTCCGCGGGCGAGACCTTCCTGGTGCTGGAGCGCAGCAGCGCGCACTGGTGGTTGGCTGCGCGAGCGCGCAGCGGCGAGACAGGCTACGTGCCACCCGCCTACCTGCGCCGCCTGCAGGTGAGTGTGCCTCCTCCGCCCAGCTTCCGTGCCCTGAGACTATGCCCTGTCACAGGCCGGCGAAACCAACCTGGGAACCCCAGGCCTTTCAAGACCTGAAATCGAGACCTCCAGCATACAGGCAGTTTGAGAACCTGACCTGAGATCCACCCACGGGACTGGGACCCCAAGAGCCAGAATCACCTACAACAGACCAGGCCCTCCATAGCCAATTGGGAGGACTCCAGACCTACCAAAAACTTAACTGTGGGAATCTCAGACTTCGGGGGACCCCAGACCCATAGATAACTTGGGATCCAGTATCTGAACCACTATCTAAATAGGATTCAAGAGCCAGACCTACCAAATTCTGCCAGTTCTCCAGATTCTAAGACCCCAGGCCCTTAATATGCATGCCATGCCCCATCCCTGGAGCCCCAAGATCTCACACTCTTGTGTCCCACTTTCAGACACCCAACTGGAGCTATATCCTCCACCTCTGAGACTGGGCCACCCTGAACACCACCTGTTTTCCCAGCCATCTCCCGCTTCTTCAACCCCTGACAGGGCCATAGACAATAGACACCCTCATCCCCTA
This sequence comes from Orycteropus afer afer, assembly GCF_000298275.1. Lineage (NCBI taxonomy): Eukaryota > Metazoa > Chordata > Mammalia > Tubulidentata > Orycteropodidae > Orycteropus > Orycteropus afer. The sequence goes on along the minus strand of NW_006922085.1, from coordinate 489,457 downwards.
GGTGACCCTAAGCCTTGGGACCTCATGTCTTGCTTTCAACCACCTCTAAACTTTTCCCAAGATCCCCAACCCTTTTTGAACCAAGGACTCCAGGCACTGCTGCTGACACTCTCTGGCATCACTATCCCCCACCACAAGCCTCAGGCCCTGATTTCTCACTGCTGAAATTGGAGGGGTCCATCCCACCCTGTCCCTAGCCTGCAGCAGGGGTGCTCCCATTGTGAGGAAGCGAGTTCCCTGATGGTTTCCCTGGTCTGGCCACAGTCTTATTTCCTTCCTGCAGGAAAAACTGCAGCCCCAGTTTTTGTTACCCCAAGAGTAGCCTTACTACAAGGGCCAGGGTGGGGTGTCTCCAGCTGGTCTATTCTAACCACAGTGGGAAGAAGGGCCTGGAACGTCCAGGCCTGGCCTGTGCCAGATACCCTCACCCCCTGCTAGTTCCTAGCCTTTAGGATACATGCTGTCCCAGCCTAGTTCAGGACAGAAATAACAGGATAAATTTGGACATAAGTCATCTGGTCTTACCAGAATAAGAGGATCAGGCTGCTGGGGCTTCCTCACAGACCCTCAGCCTGATCCCATCTAAAAGTAACCTGAATTGAGAATGGGGCTCCCAAGGACTCATGGGCTGCTGAGTCTGGGGTGAGTATATCAGAACCAGCCTCTTTGGGGCCCTGGGCTTGTCGGAGGCCTCTGAGGAAATGCCTGCCTCTTCCAGTATTGGGCCTATGAGGCCCCTCCTCTGTGCAGGGCCAGTGGGGCTGGTCCTTTGGGGAGAGCAGAGAGGCTGTCATTTTCTATCATGTGTTTGTCTGTCTCTGTCTCTAGGTTTCTTTCTGCCTATCCCCCTGTGTCTCAGTTGCCCTCTCTGTGTATCTCTGTTATTTTGACGCTTCATCTTTTTGTATGTCTTCCTCTGATCCTTTGCCTCTCTCTGTCTCATTCTGTCAGTTTCTTTCTGTGTTTCCCTCTGTCACCCTTGGTCTGCCTCACCTTTTCTCTGAGTCTGTCTCTTTATGTCTTCTGATTCTGTGTGTCTTCATCTTTCTGCCTCTTCTCTCTGTCTCATGTCTCCCTGCACTGTGTCACACCCCACACCACCTGGAGGGCTTTGCTGACCTCTGCATCCATCTGTTTTTTGCCATCAGGGAATTCTCAAACCTGCTTTGGAGTGAGGCCACCTCTGAGGTCCCTTTGTAGCCTAATAGACTAGATGTACCAGGGAATAGGAGGGGTAGAGGTGACTTGTCTCACAGCTATGCCCCCATGCCAGGCAAGCTGGGTAGGTTGGACCCCTGAGTTGCTGGTGATAGCAGCACAGAGCCTGAGGCAGGCGCCAGCCTCTTCTCTGTGTCTGTTCTTTGCCACAAACAGAGCTGCTACTCCCAGGGCAGGTCTGGAAGATTCCAAGGACAGCCTGGGGGGTGGGGAGGATGAGGGCCAGCAGCTGGGAAAGGTTGGGGGGGAGTTCCCTTCCTCTAGTCCTCAGCTCTCAGGGCCTGTGGAAGGGCAAGACTGTTCTAGAGTGTGACCTTCGTTTTGTGAAGGAACAGCAAACACTTATAATTTATTAGGGGTTCAGACAAGAGGCTTCCTGCTTGACATCTCAGTCTGGGCTCTGAGCCAAGCTTGGGGGTGAATCTGGGTGTGCCCTCTTGGCTTCACACGAGGGGGCCCTGGACTGTTTTTGTTATAGACCCCTGGTTTTCAGAGACAGCTGAGAGCCTCTCTGTGGGATAAAATCCTGAGTGGGCCCCAGTATATAAAATGGCAACAAGGGGGGCATCCTGTCCCAGAGCTTCTTGAGTGATGGTTTGAGAACCCCATTCCATGTGCTCATGTCCAATATTCCAGTTTACAGCCATGTTGTTGTTGTTGTTATGTGCCGTCGAGTCAGCCCTGACTCATAGCGAGCCCTCCTTGGGTTTCCGAGGCAGTATCACTACGGAAGTAGGATTGCCCAACCTTCCTTCCGAGGAGTGGCTGGTGGGTTTGAACCGCCAGCCGTCTGGTTAGCAGGCAAGTGTCTTAGCCACTATGCTACCAGAGCTCCCAAGGAGATGGCCCGTCTACCTGGCGGGGAGTGGCTGGTGGGTTTGAACCCCCAGCCTTGGGTGTGGCAGCTGACTGCCCGAGGCCCTGAGGCCATCCCCGGGGGCCCCTATTTGCCCTGGGTTCCATCCCAGGCTGGATCTGGGCTGAGCACCCTTCCTGGGCCCCTGGGCCTAACTGTCCATCCCCACCTCCCCAGGGCCTGGAGCAGGATGTCCTGCAGGCCATTGACCGGGCCATTGAGGCCGTGCACAATGCAGCCATGCGGCATGGTGGCAAGTACAGCCTGGAGCAGCGCGGAGTCCTCCAGTGAGTGGGGGGATCTTGCCAGTGAGCATGATGAGGTGGCAGAGGGGTGGGGTGTGGGGAAGCAGGGTGAGAGGCCTTGGCTGTGGGGGGTTCAGCATCCCACAGGGAGCATATGAGGACCTTGGGAGTTGTGAAATACTTCCCAAAAGTTTCCCTGCCTCCCACCAGGAAGCTGATCCACCACCGGAAAGAGACCCTGTCCCGCAGAGGTCCCTCAACCCCCAGCCCTGCAACTATGACTTCATCCACCAGTGACCACCACCTGGATGCTGCTGCTGCCAGGCAGCCCAATGGGATGTGTCGTACCGGGTTTGAGCGACAGCACAGCCTGCCCAGTTCGGAGTATGTTGGAGCAGATGGAAGCCTCTACCAGGTACGTGGTGAGGGCATCTGGGGAAGGGGGAGGGGCTTGAGGCTCTGTCCAGAGGCTTGAGGTGTTCACTTGGGTCAGATACAGCCCAGAGCTCAGGGCTCAGCCAGGCTGCCACTCAGACCCTCTCTGTCTTCCCAGATCCCACCGCAGCCTCGCCGAGCTGCACCTGCCACACCACCCCCACCTGTGAAGCGTCGAGACCGTGAGGCTCTGGTGGCCTTGGGGAGCGGTGAGAAAGCGGGAGGGGGTTGGAGGTCCTGGGGGCACTGGGCTTGGTGAGGAGACAGGACCTAGCAGAGGAACTGGGAGGTGCATTGGGGGGCAGGGGCTCAGGGCTTTTAGGGGTAGGAGTCCTTGGAAGCTGCCCTAACATGGCATCCACTCTCTGTCCATAGGCAGCCGCACCATCACACCCTCAGGGGGAAGTTCTGTGTCCAGCAGTTCCTTGGTCAGCAGCACGTCCCTAGACACACTCTACACTGGCTCCAGCCCATCTGAGCTAGGCCCTAGCTGCTCACCCACACCTCCACCGGTACCCCGCCGAAGCACCCATACCACCGTTTCCCAGTGCCAGTCCCCTCCATCCAAGGTGCCAACCCCTGAGCCCCCTGTAGAGGAGGTGGCAGTCGGTACAACCTCAGCCCCTGATGAGCTGGAGGCCCTGGGTATGCTGAGCCTGGGAGCCACAGAGGAGAAGGTGGTGGCTGAGATGGCTGCAACTGTGCCGAAGAGCATTGGGGCGGAGCTCATGGAGCTTGTGCGGAGAAACACTGGCCTGAGCCATGAGCTGTGTCGCGTGGCCATCGGCGTTGTGGTGGGTCACATCCAGGCCTCCGTGCCAGCCAGCTCACCTATCATGGAGCAGGTCCTCCTCTCGCTGGTAGAGGGCAAGGTGAGGGTGGGCGGCACAGCTAGGAGCCTCCCCACCCCATTCCCACCCTCACGCTTTTGTGCAGCCTTTACTTGACAGGTATTTGCCCAGCTCCAGCTCTGGGGCTTCATTTTGCTGAGCACTGGGGACATTTGAGCTGAACCCCAAAGGGAATGGAGGGAAGGAAATTCCAATCAGAGGCTCAGCCTGAATAAGGATCATGAGGCAGGACAGAGCTTGGCTTATGGGAGGAAGTAAAACAAGGCCAGTGTGACTAGAATACTGGGAGCAGGGGGATGGGAGAGATGAGACCTGGGCAGATCTTGGTGGCCAGGAGTGAAGAAACAGACCTAGGCATGAAGGAGGACAGTGCTTGCCAGCCTTGGCAGTGGAGAGAAATGGGTGTTTCAAGAACTATAATGGAGACCAGGGTGTTGACTCAGCCTTTAAGAAGTGAAGTGTGGGACATATTGGGGTAAGATCTTTTGCCAAGATAGGGATACTGGTCAGGGAACAAGTTTGGGGAGCACTGAGTCCACTCTGCTTTGGTTTGGGGCATGGAAAGTGGTGGATCAGTGGGTTCCCTTGTGCTGGGCATGGTGGGCAGAATTCCAAGGAAGTGTGGGAGGTGGGTGGCTGGCAGGCCTGATGGCCAGTGGTATACATTCAGAGGGTGGGGTATCAGTCACATCAAGCAGTGGCAGAGCATATGGCCCACGTTGGAGGTATTTATACAGGTCTGAAGTAGGAGGAAAGTTGCTGAAAAATACCTCACTGGTGTATCTCATGTAGTTTCCTGTCCTAGGAGGTCATCAAGGCTAGGAGGCAAGGGAGTCACTTGGAGAGGGACTTTAGAACTGGGCCAACGCCCTTGGGAGCCTGGTGTTGAGGGATGGGCATGAGAGAAGGGTTTATGTGGGAGGCTAGGTGGGAGAACTGGGGGCACATTAGGTGGAGAGAAAATAAACAGGTTTGATCCCCTCATGGTTCTGAGGAGAATGCTAACCAGGGCAGCCTGAAACTTGTGCCCATGACCTTGGAGTCTGGGTCGAGCTCCCTTCCCAGCTATGAGTCTTGAAGAGTACAGGCCTAAGGGAGGCTTTCTGGAAGTGGTGACAGGAAGTCCATTGAGCCACGCCTCTTCCCCTAGGACCTGAGCACGGCCTTGCCCTCAGGGCAGGTCTGCCATGACCAGCAGCGGCTGGAGGTGATCTTTGCAGACCTGGCCCGACGAAAGGATGACGCCCAGCAGCGCAGCTGGGCCCTATATGAGGACGAAGGTGTCATCCGCTGCTACCTGGAGGAACTGCTGCACATTCTGGTGTGGAGCGGGGAACGGGGTGGCCCACATGTGTCCCCAGCATGTGGAGCACTAACCTCCACCCCACATCATCCCTCTCCAGTGCTCAGGAGTGTTCCAACATGTGTGGGCTCAGTGCTCACATGTGGTCACATAGCTCCCACTGGGTGACTCCGTTGCACTTCCTCCTCCCCGCAGACTGACGCAGACCCTGAAGTTTGCAAGAAGATGTGCAAGAGGAACGAGTTCGAGTCTGTCCTGGCTTTGGTGGCCTATTACCAAATGGTGTGTGTGTGAGGCTGAGGGGAGGGCCCAGAGGGACCTGGATGAGGGGAGGGTGGCAGGTGCTGAGCACATCTGATCCCCTACCAGGAGCACCGGGTGTCCCTGCGGCTGCTGCTCCTCAAGTGCTTTGGCGCCATGTGCAGCCTGGATGCAGCCATAATCTCCACACTCGTGTCGTCTGTGCTGCCTGTGGAGCTGGCGAGAGACATGCAGACAGACACACAGGGTGAGGCAGGGTGGGGGGTTCCTGCCACCTAGGGAGAATTCCCACCATTGGCAGGGCTCTGACTGCTTGCATGTCTTGCCTCCCAGACCACCAGAAGCTCTGCTATTCTGCCCTCATCCTGGCCATGGTCTTCTCCATGGGGGAGGCAGTGCCCTACGCCCACTATGGTAAGAAGGCAGATTGCCAGCCTGCCAACCACAGAGTGCCTGGGGACCCACTGGCCACAGCCTGACTGGGATAGGATGTCTCCAGGGTTCATCAGAACAGAAAGCCAGGGAGGCTGAGGGGAGAAGAGGGTAGGCTGCAGACCTCTGCTTGCCCCTCTCCCAGAGCACATGGGCACAACCTTTGCCCAGTTTCTACTCAGCATTGTTGAGGATGGGCTGCCCTTGGACACCACTGAGCAGCTGCCGGATCTCTGCATGAACCTGCTTCTGGCTCTCAACTTGCACCTTCCAGGTGGGGATGAGGCCTGGGTGGGAAGTGACTGACCAGCTCAGGGGTACCCCAGGCCCACCACCTGTGTTTCTGTCTGCACCCATGTCCTTCCTCAGCCCCTGACCAGAACTTCATCATGGCCGCCCTGAACAAACATGCCAATGTCAAGATCTTCTCTGAGAAGCTGCTGTTGCTCCTGAACAGAGGGGGTGAGGGGCCCAAATGTCTGTGTGGTTCCACTTCAATGCATTGTAACTCCATGATCCCCTGAGATGACCCCTGTGATCCCTTGGAGGGACTCTGGGACCCTGTTGAGAACTACCCTGACCCCTATAACTTTTGCCTCCTAGATGACCCCGTGCGCATCTTCAAACACGAGCCACAGCCGCCGCACTCCATCCTCAAGTTCCTGCAGGATGTGTTTGCCAGCCCTGACACGGCTGCCATCTTCTACCACACAGACATGATGGCGCTCATCGACATTACTGTGCGGCACATCGCGGACCTGTCACCCGGAGACAAGGTGCCTGGAAGTGGCCGCAGTGGGGACAGGAACCATGTGGAAATGAAACTGGGGGGATGTGACACTAAGTGGAGAAGGGGCCCTAGGGGCACTACTCAAGCAAGGTAGGTGTGGGAAGCTGCTCAGAAGCCATGACAGTTCTGCCAAGACCCTAAGGAGCCAGTTGTGAGGTGGGATGAGGTGTCTAGAAGAAGTAGGAGTGGCTTGACGGGTGGGGGTGGTGAGGAAGAGGAAGTGGCATTGATACAAAGCGTGGAGGCTGCAGCAAAGAGTTGTCTCCTTGAGCAGTGATGACGTGGTCCATCCTGAGTGATATTTACGTGGCACAAGAGCAGAGTGGAAGTGAGAGCCAAAGAGGAAGCTTCTGCAGCTGCCCAGGGGCGTGGACTGGATGGAAAAAGGCTGTGCGATGATGGGAAGTCAGGCTTAGGGTGTATTGAAAGTGTTCTGACAGGGGCCTGCTGCTGGATTGGACATGGGGGCAGGGGGAAATGGAAAGGGGAGAATCAAGGACATAGAAAAATTTGTGTTGAGCAGCTGGGTGGATGCTAAGGTGGGGATGGTGGGGGAAGAGGACTTTTTTGGGGAAATTAACAGTTCCGTTTTGAATGTGTGTCAAGATTGAGAAGATCCCTGCCAAACCTCTGGGGAGGTGATGGGATGCTGTGATGAGAGAGACGGTTTATAGCTGCCCGTGTGTATAGATGTGATGGGAAGTCTGTGGAATGCGATTGCCCGGGGAATGAAATGGATAGGTCACCAGGAAGCACATGGTGAAACACAGGAGGAAAACCAAGAGAGCAGGAACCCCACAGCTGGGATGGGGAGGGAGCTGGGTTGTCTCCACACTGTGAGGAGCTTAAGTAAAATGAGGGCTGAGAACTGGCCATTGGATTTGCCACATGGAGGTCACTGTGGACCAACATGAAATGGCAGTGGAGTGGAGGGAAGGGAGTTTGAACAGGATTTGAAGTGAGAGTAGCTTCAATTGGGAGAACTTGTGTGAGTTTTGCTGTTAAGGGGAACAGAAAAATGGGGAGTCAGTGGAGGAGCACATGGGGGCAAGAAGAGTGCTTTAAAGGTAGGAGATGCTGGTGCTTATCCCTGGGCCAATGGAAATGATCCAGTAATGTGGAGAAATGGGCCACATAGATGGGGGGAGTCACTGCAGGAGGGGAGTAGCTGAGGTAGCCAGCAGGTAGGGTCCAGGCCTTGGGTGGAATGATCCGTAATCAGAGCCAGGGCAGCTGGGTGAGATGTGAGCATGAGGTGGGATGTTCTGAAAGATTGCTTCTGTTTTCTCCATGAAGCACAAGTCCAGCCAACCAGGAAGTTCAGGTTTGGAAAACAGGGAGAAAAGCGTACAGTGATCCTTTAGGGAGAGCAAATACAGCAGAGAAATTCTGTGGGCATCCCAGGCAGTGCTGAGTGTCCATCTGAGGTTTGTGGTCACAACAAGGTTAGGCCTATAGTGTGGCTCTATAGCTGTCTGCTGCTAGGTCTGACCGGGCTTGGGATTTAGCAGGGTGATGCCCCCCAAATGAGGTTTTAGTATTGATTCCTCTAATCAAAGGGAAAGAGAATAATGAGAGATGGCGAGGGTGGCAGACAGAGAAAAAATGCTGGAGCCAGGACAGTGGACTGGGGGTCCCAGTGAGGACAAAGAAGGCTTGAGTGTTGCGTTGTGAGGGCTGTTGGAGCTGCTTAAACCAGAAGTACTGGGACTGTAAGTTGCAGGGAGGAGTATTAGAGATGGATTCAGAGCATACGCAGACAGATGGTCAAGGGGTTAGAGATGAGATGGATCTCGGGTGTGAGGGGAGAGAAGAATTTAAGGGAATCCCTGGGCTTCTGATTGGATTTTGATGAGAGCTGTGCCCTTTATTAAAGTAACACAGGAAAGTGCTCAGCTGTGGGAGAGTGGGAGGAGCACAAGTTGGGTTGTGGGTATATTGGTTTAAGATCTCTGAGATACACAGGAGATGACAAGTGGGCAGTTGAATGTTCTCACAGGGAGCTCACGGTAGAGGTCCTGGTGAGAGATACAAATGTGGGTCAGTATTTGAGGCCATGGGTGTGAATGAGTTCATACAGCATGAGAGAGGATAAAGTGAGAAGCAGTGGGCCTTTGACTGACAGACAGCAGTACCTTAAGGACCCCAGCACTAAAGCATGGTGAGGGGCTTGCTGCCTCCCCTTGTCACCTCTCTTGAGCCAGGACTTCCCTGGGCCAGCCACATTCTGGGACCATATGTGACTGGGATGATTCAGTCGTTCATTCACTCATTCAGCAACTATCAAAGTCTAGTTCTGTGCTGGGGATACTCTGAGCACTGGGGATGCAGCCCTGGTGTTCAGTGGTTCAGTGAGAGAGGTGGTCCACAGCCCTGGGGTCCTTGTGGCTGCCCTGGGACAGTAGTGGCCTGTCTCTGTCTGGTGGCAATGCAGGGCCTCCCAGAGTTGGCCTGCTCTTCCCACAGTTGCGCATGGAGTACCTCTCCCTGATGCATGCTGTGGTCCGCTCCACACCCTACCTGCAGCACCGCCACCGCCTGCCTGACCTGCAGGCCACGTTGCGCCGCATCCTGGCTGAGGAGGAGGCCTCACCCCAGTGCCAGATGGACCGCATGATTGTCCAAGAGATGTGCAAGGAATTCCCAGTGCTGGGCGAGGCCCCCAGCTAGCACCCCCTCAGCCTCCCTTCCCTATATCCCCAGGCAGAGTGCAGGGGATTGGCCCCAAGAATGTTTTGCACTGACAGTGTGAAGGGAGAAGGTGGTGGAAGGGCCTTAAACAGGGACCCGCCCCCCGCAACACACACCTACTCAGTACAGCTAATGCTTAGAGGGGCCAAATGTGGGATTGGGGACCATGGTCTAGGAGCTATGCTAGGCGTGGGGGAATGTGCAAACTAAATAGCCCCTCTATCCCCTGGTAGGCTGCCTCTTCAGCATGCCCCCCCATACACACATGTACACTCAGAGTCCTGCTGCTGTTCCAGGCTGGGCCAGCACCTCCACTCCCACCCCACCTGGTCTGTGTCTTGGGCTCAGCAAGCCATGTCCTTGGGGTGAGCAGAGGCCCCTCTCCCCAGCTCTGTTCTTTGCCTTAGCTTTGCAGTGAGTCCTGCTCATGTGCGCTCTCCTCCCCATGGGGGTTGCTACCCCTCGCTCCCACCTCGGGCCTTGGCCAAGCTGCTGTTTTGCAGGAGGGTTCTTGAGGGACAGACCATCCATCCTGGAGCCTCCCAGGATGGGGTGATGGCCCTGAGAAAGCCAATAACAGAATCTATTTTCTCTGTTAAAACATAGACTGAAAAGCCATGTGTATTTTCCTATGTGCTGCATCTTAACCTTCAGAAATAAATCACAGGCATCTGAAAGTAGAGTTCCCTGTGTGATCCTGGTCAGGGTGGGAGGATGGGCAGGGGCTCTGGGGCCTCAGAACCCCATCACTCTATCTCCCCTGACCTTTCCAGTTGGAGGCGGTGATGATACCCTGACAAGCCTGGCTTTCAAGGCCTCTTGAGCTCTGTTCCAGCCTCTTCTCTGAGGTCCCACTTCTTCTGGGACCCTGTGCAGCCAACAAGAGCCTCTTGGTCCATTTACCTCTCTCTGCCCCTCCTCCAGGCTTTGCTTACATCTTTTTGTCTTGAATGCCTTGCCTACCTCCCCTGTTGAAACCCTATTATCCTTTAGCTACTCAGTGAAGCAGGCCCCAGTCCCAGCCTGGGCCTCCCAAGTTAACAGAGGCCCTCACTAGGTTGGGCCAGAGAGTCAGAAAGTCACAGGCAGACACCAGTCAGAAGTAGTTGTCATCATTTCTCTTCATTTTTCACCCAAGACAACTGTATCACACGATCCCACACATCCAGAACTATTGACCCTGACTCCAAGCCAAGACTTCTGGAAGAAATCATCTACAGCAAGAAGCATAGGGTGACTGGGGCTGGGAGTGGGCCCCCCACAAAACAGACCCTCAGGAAGCTGAGGTGGGAACATCTGACAGGGAATCCATGGGAACAGAGCACAGGAGGCTTACAGGGAGTCGTTCCTCCTTAACCACTGACTGCTTCAGGAGGCTAAGTGCACAGGCTCACCTGGACCTGAGGAGGGTTGACAAAGCCTTAGGCCCCAGTGAAAACTCAGTGGATAAGGAACCCTGGGAGCATGATACTTAATGTGCTCCAGCTGCTAACCAGAAGGTAGGCAGTTTGAACCCCCCAGCCACTCCAAAGGAGAAAAGACCTGGTGACCTGCTCCTATAAAGATTTCAGCCCAGGAAACCCTATGGGGCAGTTCTGCTTTTTCCTACAGAATCACTATGACTTGGAATCAGCTTGAGGGCACACAACAGAAAGCTCCGTGGGAAGAAACCTGGCCACTCCTTTTTTTTCTGGAGGCATATGACTCCCCTTTCACAGTGTGACTACCAGTCATGACTCCTTTCTCACGGTCTAAAGACAGAACCATTATACAAAATAGTGTAATTTGGTGAAAAGCACAGGGCATCAGGAAGCTCAGGCAGAAACATGCTAAACACCTGACAGCCTCCAGTGCCTTGCTCTGTTCCCTCTCAGGAGGCATACAGCAAGCTCATGGGAAGAGCAGGGCTGTGCTGTGCCATCTGTCCCAGTGTCGGCACCTATAGGCTTCATGGCAAGAGGATCAGAAGCCCCTGCCCACTTCTGCAGGATTGTCCAGGAGGACCTTGCGCGTGTTTTAAGGGATGCAGGAGCCCCAGCAAACGGATGCTCTGTGGGAGGGCAGACTACACAACCTCCTCAGAAGTGGTTTCACAATGCGAAATTAAAATCACAAGGGGAGATTATCTTCATGTTTGGCCAGGGAATTCCTCTGAGGGAGGGAACTGTCTTTGAGAGAATGTCTCTTTGGCTGCTTAAAAGGATAGTAGACTTGGGACATTGCTCTTCATATAGAAGAAGAGCAATGAGAGTGCACTGAGCCACACAGTAAAAGAACAAAGGGGTTGTGGAGAACGCAGTAAATAGTGGAGGGGGGGCCACAGCGAGGGGTAGGACCTTGGACTTAAAGGTGTTGGCATCATGCTGCGTAAAGGCTGTACATGCATAAGGCAACTCTAGTTTTCCAAAGTGGCTGCCCATGTACACTCATCCAGCAGTTCCAGTTGCTCCACCTCTTTCCTGAAACAGTATGGTCAGTCATTTTTATTTTATCTATTCTGATGGGCATATAAACCAAAACCAAAACTAAACCCACTGCCATTGAGTCAATTCCAACTCATAGTGACCCCCACTGGATTTCCAAGACTATAAATCTTTACAGAAGTAAAACACCTCATCTTCCTCCTGTGGAGCAGCTGGTGTTTTCAACCACTGATCTTCTGGTTAGCAGCCAAATGTATTTCCCAGTATGCCACCAGAACTCCTTCATGGGAGTATAGTGGCATTTATTTTTAAATTTGCATTACCTTGATGGTTACAAAGATTGAGCACCTTCCCATTAGTTTCCTTGCTATCTGGATATCTTTTTTTTTTTTTTTTTTTTTTATGAAGTGCCTGTTCAAGTCTCTATATTGGGTTTTCTATCTTGTGTAGATTTGTAGAATGTATTCAGGATATGAGTCCTTGGGTTATAATCTTACAGTATCTTCTCCCATTCTCTTCCTGTTGTCTTTTTATGAAAAGAAGTTCTTATTTGTAATGCAAACCAAATTATAAATATTTTCCTTTATGGCCAGTGTATTTTGTGTCCTGTTAAAAATCTTTGGCTACTCCAAATGACGATCTTCTGTGCTCTCTTCTAGAAGGTGTGAGTGTAGTCTTTCCTTTCACATTCACATGGCAAATCCATATGGAATTATGTGGGTAGTATGGAGTAGAGGTCTTATTTTGTGTGTGTGTGTGTGTGTATTATTTTCTATATGGATATCCAACTTACCCAGCAGCACTAATTGAAAAATCCATCCTTTCGAGCCACTCTTGTCAAAATCCAAGTCTCCACATATCCTTTAGCCTGTCTCTGCACTTTATTTCCTTGGTCTGTCTATCACTGCACCAGCACCACATAATCATGGTTTCTGTAGCTTGTTAAATCATAACAGCTGGAAGAGGATCTTGTCCTTCCACTTTGGTTTTTCTTCAAGACCATCTTGGATATTCTTGGCCATCATATACATTTAGAATCTAGTTTGTCAAATTTCTCTCTCTCACACACACGCACCCCACACACACCTACATTGAATCTTTGTACCAATTTGGGAAGAATTGGCAGGTGTCATGGATTGAATTGTGTGTCCCCAAAATATGTGTCAGCTTAGCTATGCCATGATTCTCAGTGGTTTAGTGATTATGTAATGATGTAATTTGGCAGTTATATGATGATGTGATCTGATGTGATTAGCCAATCAGTTGTAAAGGGGTTAGGGTAGGATGAAACACCTTTACTCAGGTCACAGCCCTGATCCAATTAAGGGGAGTTTCCTTGGGATATGGCTTGTATCACTTTTTATCTTAAAAGAGAGAAAAGGAGAAAGACACTAGCAGGGAAAAAAGGACTTGACTACCACCAAGAAAGAAGAGCTGGGAATAGAGCATATCTTTTGGATCCAGGTTCTCTGTGCTGAGAACCTTCTAGACCCAGGGGAATATTGATGTCAAGACACATGGAGCTCTCCAGGGGATGCCCAGCCCATGGATATTGAAAGGAGGGAAGGATCTTCCACTTAAACTGTGAACCAACAGAAAGCAAAAACCTTCCCCTAGAGTTGGGACTCTGAATTTGGACTTCTAGTCTCCTAAATGAGGAGAGAATAAATTTGAACATCTATTAATAATTGGAACATAGAATGTATGAAGTATGACTCTAGGAAAATTGGAAGTTATGAAAAATGAAATGGAATGCATAAAGATCAATATCCTAGGCATTAGTGAGCTGAAATGGACTGGTTCTGCCCATTTTGAATCAGACAACCATATGATCTACTATGCGGAGAATGACAAATTGAAGAGGAATGGCATCGCATTCATCATCACAAAGAATGTTCCAAGGTCCATCCTGAAGTACAGTGCTGTCAGTGATAGGATAATAGCCACATGCCTACAAGGAAGACCAGTTAATACTACTATTACTCAAATTTACACACCAACCACCGAAGCCAAAGAAGAAGAAATTAAAGGTTTTTACCAACTTCTGCAGTCTGAAGTTGACCAAACATGAAATCAAGATGTGTTATTAGTGGTGATTGGAATGCAAAAGTTGGAAATGAAGAATCACTGGTAGCTGGAAAATACGGCCTTGGTGATAGAAATGACACTGGAGATCGCATGATAGAATTTTGGAAGGCCAATGACTTACTCATTGCAAATACCTTTTTTCAACAACATAAATGATGACTATACATGTGGACTTCACCAGATGGAGTACACCGGAATCAGAATGACTACATCTGTGGATAGAGATGATGGAGAAGCTCAATATCTTCAGCCAAATCAAGGCCAGGAGCTTACTGTGCAATAGACCATTCACTGCTTATATGCACATTCAACTTGAAGCTGAAGACAATTAAAATAAGTCCATGAGAGCAAAAATATGACCTTGATTTATGTCCTTCCTGAATTTAGAGATCATCTAAAGAATAGATTTGATGCATTGAACACCAATGACCAAAAATCAGAGGAATTGTGGGATGACATCAAGAACATCGTCCATGAAGAAAACAAAAGGTCATTAAAAAGAAAACAAAGAAAAGACCAAGATGGATGTCAGAAGAGACTCTGAAACTTGCCCTTGAATGCAGAGTAGCTAAAGCAAATAACAAGATAAAAGAGTTGAAAATGAGATTTCGAAGAGCATTTCAAGAAGACAAAGTTAATTATTATAATGAAATGTGCAAAGATCTGGAGTTAGAAAACCAAAAGGGAAGAACATGCTTGACATTTCTCAAGCTGAAAGAAAAGAAAAAATTCAAGCCTTGAGTTACAGTTTGAAAGATTCTATGAGCAAAATATTGAATGATGCAGGAAGCATCAAAAGAAGAGGGAAGGAATACACAGAGTCACTGTACCAGAAAAAAAAAAAGTTGGTCTATGTTCATCCATTTCAGGAAGTGGCATATGATCAAGAACCAATGGTATTGAAGGAGGAAGTTGAAGCTGCACTGAAGGAAATGGTGAAGGACAAGGCTCCAGGAATTGATGGAATACCCATTGAGATGTTTCAACAAATGGATGCCACGATGGAAGCACTCACTTGTCTCTGCCAAGAGATTTGGAAGACAGCTACCTGGCTAGGTGACTGAAAGAGATTCATATTTGTACCCATTCCAAAGAAAGGTGACCCCACAGAATGTGGAAATTATTGAACAATATCATTAATGTCACCTGCAAATGAAATACTGCTGAAGATAATTTAAAAATGGTTGCAGCAGCATATTGACAGAGAGCTTCCAGAAATGCAAGCTGGATTCAGAAGAGGATGTAGAACAAGGGATATCATTGCTGATGTCAGATGGATCTTGGCTGAAAGCAGAGAATACCAGAAAGATGTTTACTTGTGTTTTATTGACTATGCAAAAGCATTCAATTGTGTGGATCATAACAAATTATGAATAACATTGAGAAGAATGAGAATTCCAGAAAATTTAATAGTGCTCATGTGCTCCTGTACACAGACCAGGAGACTGTCATTCAAATAGAACAAGGGGATCCTGACTACATGGTTTAAAATCAAGAAGGCAGTATCTCAGGATTGTATCCTTTCACCATACTTACTTAATCTGTATGCTGAGCAAATAATCTGAGAAGCTGGACTATATGAAGAAGAGTGTGGCATCAGGATTAGACGAAGATTCATTAACAACCTGCAATATGCAGGCGACACAACTTGGCTTGCTGAAAGTGAGGATAACTTGAAGCACTTACTGGTGAAGATTAAAGCCTACAGTCTGCAGTATGGATTACATCTCAACATACAACAGAAATCCTCGCAACTGGACAGATAAGCAGCATCATAATAAATGGAGAAACGATTGAAATTGTCAAAGATTTCATATTACTTGGTTCCATGATCAACACCAATAGAAGCAGCAGTCAGGAAATCAGAGAATGTATTGCACTGGGAAAGTCTGCTACAAAAGACCTCTTTCAGGTGTTGAAGAGCAAAGATGTCTCTTTGAAGACTAAGGTGTGCCTAACTCAAGCCATGGTATTTTCAATTGCCTCATATACATGTGAAAGCTGGACAATGAATAAGGAAGACCAAAGAAAAGTTGATTCTTTTGAGTTGTGGTGTTGGCCAAGAATACTAAAAGTACCATGGACTACCAGAAGAACTAACAAATCTGTCCTGGAAGAAGTGTAGCCAGAATGCTTCTTGGAAGCAAGAATGGCCAGACTTCATCTCACCTACTTTGATCATGTTGTCAGAAGGAACCATTCTCTGGAGAAGGATATCATGCTTGGTAAGGTGGAGGGTCAGCGAAAAAGGGGAAGGCCCTCAATGAGATGGTTTGACACAGTGGCTGCCACGATGGGCTCAGGTATAGCAAGGATTGTGAGGCTGGCGCAGGACCGGGCAGTGTTTTCATTCTGTTGTACATAGGGGTGCTGTGAGTCAGAGCCAACTCAATAGCACCTAACAATGACCGCTTTGAAGATAGCTTTTCAGTCCATTTATGCCTTTCAGTAATTTTTTTTAGTCTTTGCACATCTTTCATTAGATTTATTTCCCAGCATTTGATGTTACTTATTACAAATGGTATCATTATTTTAAATTTTTATTTTTTAACTGTTGGTGATGTATAGAGATTACAACTGATTTTTATATATTTACCTGTGCCCAACAACTTTACTAAACTCATTCATTCTGATGATACATATGTTGGTTCATTTGGATTTTTTATGTACACAATCCTGTTGCCTGTAAATCAGTTTTGTTTTGTTTTTCCAATACTCATACCTTTTATTATTTTTCTTGCTTTACTGTACTGGTTAGGCTCTCCAATACAATAAAGAGGCTTGTGGTCATGACTGTAAAATGAGACTAATTAGCACATTTGTGTATTTTTCTTCAGCAATCCTATACTGCCCTAAGCATGAGGAATACACAGTCAGTTTTAAGTGGGGTTAGATTTCAGCCTGGTCTGTTTGACTCGGAGTAGGGCAGGGATGTTGTTACAGCACTGCATTCTATGAGTCTGATGGTAAAGGTGAGGAGCCGGGGGAGTGATGGATAATGGATAATTGAGCTGGATGGGCTGGTCAGGTCTCTGCCCCACTTTCCCTCCAGGGTATCCCTGGCTAGGAAAAGACAATAGGTGAACAGAGGATAGGGAAGAAAAGGCAGGAGGAGAGGGACTGAGATGTCCCAGAGGACATCCTGGCCTCCTGACCTGCTCTCCATCTGCTTCACAGCAGCCTCAAATCCAGGTCTCTGGACACACTGGTCCCTGGGTGAAGTTTGGAGATAGGCGAACAAGGGTGAACCATTTGAGGGTCTCGCTGTGTTCCTAGGAAGTAGAGGCAAGACTAGATTTACAAGAAGAAACTATCACCATTTGGCCTCTGTGTTTGGGAGGTATTAGATGCTGCCACTGCGGGTGGAACATGGAGGTGAGTGCAGGTGGGGAGGAAGGTTCCATGGGACCACAGCCTTAACGGGTGAAGGGGACCATCGAGGGAGCAGGTACAGTATGGAGCGTCAAGAAAGGCCATCCGCAGTGGACGTAGCGGCTCGCAGTGGACATAGCGGCTCACAGGGGCGTCCTAATGGTGGAGGAAGGAAGCAAAGCTTGATTGTTCTCATCTGTGGTCCCTTTACACATTTTTAGCACATTTGCCCAGTCAGCCTCCAGGGCCTTTTCTTACAGATGATGAATGCCTCTTGGTCATTCAAGGCCTGGCTCAGATATCTCCTCCCCCGAGAAAGTCCAGATTTCTAAATTGAATCTGGCGCATCCTCTGAGTCCCCAGCAACCTTCGCCCGCCCGAGAGGTACCTGTCTCCTTCGTAGGTGTTAGGTTTTGTGCCCATCATTCGCTAGATCCAGGGCGGAGATTCTGTCAAAACTACCTCCGGACCCTCCCTCCGGGCCCTTCTTCCTTCCACCCTGAACCGACTGGAACCCCATCGGAAGGTGTTCGCTTTCAGCATCTCTACAGATGCTTTATCACCACGCGTAGATCCGCGGAAACCTAGACTGTGTGACGGCCTCGAGTTTGTGACCCCCGAGGATCCTCACATTGAGAGACGCGGAGGACCAGCTGCAGCGTACCAGCCTGCTCTCCGTCGCTACGTGAGGCGCTGGGGAGACGGAACCCGCTGCATCCCCGTTTTCCCGGAAGCAAAGAAGTCGACTGGGAAGAGAATAGGCCATTTGATTGGTTGGTGGTGATGTCATAGGTACCGTTCTAGACGAGCCAAAGCCTTGGCCAGGAGTTCTTTGCTTGTTTGAAGCAAGATCTAACAGGGGAGCAGTGCCGGTGTAGCGTTCCAGGCCTGGGCCCTGAACCCCTCCTGCGTCCCAGGCCGCCTGCGTCCTCTGCATGTGGTGCTGCAGCCCGCTTGTGCTGCCGCCTCTGCGGGCGATTTATAGAGTGCCTCCTGGGTTATCTCTCCCGGCTAGCCGGGAATCCACCGAGTCACCTTCTTCCCAACAATAAGTCGGCTGTAGGAGGCGGGGCCTCTCATTATGCCAATAGAAACACCGGCTCTCTGATTGGAACGCTCTTCCTTCTCCCGCCTCTAGTCGTCTGTGACGTCTGCTCCGCCGGCTTCACCCATTGGCCACTTGGGACCGGTGTGTGCCAGAGCTGCAAGGTGTGGATAGAGCTGGATTGAACAACCAAAGGAAGACTGAGTCTCTGTTAGTCCCTTCAAGGGGTTAAGGGACGCGGTCGCGGTGGGCGATGGGCGGGGATCCTGTGCAATCGAGCTCGCGGCTGTGCAGCAACGCCGAGCTCCACGTGGCATCCCATAGAGCTCTGGACCGGCGGCCTAGAGAAGGGGTGTAGCCTCCAGTGGAGGACCCCCAAGCCTGAGATACCGCTGGGATCCTGCGGGTTAAGGGAGAGTCTGTCCCCAATCCTGCAGCCTCAGGCCGGTCAACTCCCGTCTTGCTCCACAGGGGTGTTCCAAACAAGCTGATGGTCACGACATGTTTCATGAGTTAAATAAAACTCAGTCGAACAGTTGAAGCTATTGTTCGGGTTCTGGCGCCCCAGGCCCCCATCCGACCATCGTCCCTTCATCCCTCAGGATTCCATATGGTCCTCCTGCCCAGGGCCGTGAGCAGCTATATTTACACGTCATGGATACCAAATTTTCAGACGGAAATCCGGGACAGGGTTGGAGACTACTGCTCAGGAAGGACAAGAGACCTTCAAGCAGAAAGAAGGCTGGAGTAGACGCGGGAACACCGCTTGGGGAGGAGGGGAGGCGGGTGAGGGCGGTGGCCAAGATAGGAGAGGGCGGACCCAACGGCAGCAAAACGCAGAGCTCCGTTCAGCACCCTGGGCAGCGATTATGCCCTTAACAAATATGGCGATAACAGCTTCTATAGTCAAAGCTGCCATGCGCAACGGGTTATACCATAGGGTTTGGGGCGTCGGGGCGGAGGTGGAGCAAACCATCTGGGCGGCCGGGAGCCATGTTGGAACGGCAGGAGGCGGCGGCGGCGGCGGGGATGCTGTGGTGGGGGCGGCAGAAGCCGGGGCCACGCACCAAAGGGGCTCTGGCCGCGGAGTAGATGGTGCCCAGAGGGCGGCGGCGGCGCGGAGCGACAGGCCGAGGGGCGGAGGGCCGGGGTGGCGGCAGCGGTCCCGGAGGGGGCCCGAGCGGCGGGGGGGGGCCCACGGCCCAGGCCGGGGCGGGGACCGGCAGAGGCCTTGTGGGGAGGCAGGGGGTGATGGCGAGGCGGCCGCCGTGGCGAGATCTCGGGGGGCCGCCGACCCCGCTCCTCCCTCTCCTCCTCCTCCTCTCTTTGTTCCCCCTCAACCGAGGGGAGCTTGGGGACGGCGGGGGCCAGGGTTGGGGCCCGGGGGCAGCTGCTGCTACGGGGCCCTGGGCACGGAGCGGCGGCGGCGCCTTAGCTCTTTGTCCCGAGACGCCCAAAGTCCGAGAGGATGAGGAGCTTGGCCTGGAAGCCAGGGGGCCCGTCTTCGTGGGGCTCCGAGGGGGAAGGCCAAACCTCCGGAGCGGTCGAGGGCTCCTTGAACGGCCAGACGCGGTGCTGGAGGCTGAGCATAAGGCCCAGGCATTGGATGGCCGCGGGCGAGAGACAGGACAGGCACCAGAGTCTCTGTTATGCTGGCGCCCGGAGGTTTCTTGTAGCGGGAAGAGAGGACCCGTGCAGGGAGACGGGTTGTCGCCGGAACCTCTGTCTCCAGGAGTGCTGGGCCCGAGGGACAGCTCGCCCCTCCCTTTGGACCTTCTGACTCGGGCCCCTGGCCCCAGGCCTGTATCATTCCAACGGAACTCTGGGAGAGGTGCCCGCAAAAGGGTGGGAACCGCGCACTGCTGCGGAGAATTGGGGGCGCCAGGGCTCCGGGATCAGAGCGAGAGTGCTGCAACATTCCGAGCAGAGAGGACAGCCTCCCGGCCGGACTGTCCTACCCAAGCTACGGGGTCTGGTCTCGGGCTAGATTCAGCACCACGCACGATCAGGACAGCTCCCGCGCCGGGTTCAGCACCTCTGGAGTCTCGGACAGCTCCTGAGTTTCTGCCCCAGCGCATGCGCCCCCGCAGTCTCCTCCGCCGCCGCTTTCTCCCGCAACGTCCCGGGCCGCGCCCGCCGGGGGTCGAGGCCAGGCCAGGAGCCTGGAGAATCCTCCCAGCCAGTCGGGCACGCCCCCGTCGCGCCGCAAACCGCCACCCTCAGTTTCCTCAGTACAACTACCAGGCACTGGTGCCCGAGAATCAAGCGGCCGGCACCGCGGTACTACGCGTGGTGGCGCAGGACCCGGACGCGGGCGAGGCTGGGCGCCTAGTCTATTCTCTGGCAGCGCTCATGAACAGCCGCTCTCTGGAGCTGTTCAGCATCGATCCGCACAGCGGCCTCATCCGCACTGCAGCCGCGCTGGACCGCGAAAGCATGGAACGCCACTACCTGCGCGTTACGGCGCAGGACCACGGCTCGCCGCGCCTTTCGGCTACCACCATGGTGGCTGTAACAGTGGCTGACCGTAACGACCACGCGCCGGTGTTTGAGCAGGCGCAGTACCGAGAAACCCTTCGTGAGAACGTGGAGGAGGGCTACCCCATCCTGCAGTTGCGTGCCACAGACGGCGACGCGCCTCCCAACGCCAACCTGCGCTATCGTTTCGTGGGGCCGCCGGCAGCGCGCGCCGCTGCCGCAGCAGCCTTTGAGATAGACCCGCGTTCCGGCCTCATCAGCACCAGCGGCAGTGTGGACCGCGAGCACATGGAGAGCTATGAGCTGGTGGTGGAAGCCAGTGACCAGGGCCAGGAGCCCGGGCCACGCTCGGCCACCGTGCGTGTGCACATAACAGTACTGGACGAGAACGACAACGCCCCCCAGTTCAGTGAGAAGCGCTATGTGGCTCAGGTGCGCGAGGATGTGCGCCCCCACACGGTGGTGCTGCGCGTCACAGCCACCGACCGGGATAAGGACGCCAATGGACTGGTGCACTACAACATCATCAGCGGCAACAGCCGTGGCCACTTCGCCATCGACGGCCTAACTGGCGAGATTCAGGTTGTGGCGCCTCTGGATTTTGAGGCGGAACGAGAGTATGCCTTGCGTATCCGTGCACAGGACGCTGGTCGGCCACCATTGTCCAACAATACAGGCCTGGCCAGCATCCAGGTGGTGGACATCAATGACCATACGCCTATCTTTGTCAGCACACCCTTTCAGGTGTCCGTCCTGGAGAACGCGCCCCTGGGCCACTC
The DNA here is from genome assembly GCF_000298275.1 of Orycteropus afer afer. NCBI lineage: Eukaryota > Metazoa > Chordata > Mammalia > Tubulidentata > Orycteropodidae > Orycteropus > Orycteropus afer. The sequence continues at coordinate 468,190 of NW_006922085.1, read as the reverse complement.
TGTCATCCACATTCAGGCAGTGGATGCCGACCACGGGGAGAACTCCCGATTAGAGTATTCCTTATCTGGTATGGCACCTGACACACCCTTTGTGATAAACAGTGCCACTGGCTGGGTCTCTGTGAGCGGCCCCCTGGACCGTGAGTCTGTAGAACATTACTTCTTTGGTGTGGAGGCACGAGACCATGGCTCACCTTCACTCTCTGCCTCAGCTAGTGTCACAGTGACTGTGTTGGATGTTAATGACAACCGGCCTGAGTTCACCATGAAAGAATACCACTTACGACTGAATGAGGATGCAGCTGTGGGCACCAGTGTGGTCAGTGTGACCGCTGTAGACCGTGATGCCAACAGTGCCATCAGCTACCAGATTACAGGTGGCAACACCCGGAACCGCTTTGCCATCAGCACCCAAGGGGGTGTGGGTCTGGTGACACTGGCTCTGCCACTTGACTATAAGCAGGAACGCTACTTCAAGCTGGTGTTAACTGCATCTGACCGTGCCCTTCATGATCACTGCTATGTGCACATCAACATCACAGATGCCAACACTCACCGGCCTGTCTTTCAAAGTGCCCACTACTCAGTGAGTGTAAATGAGGACCGGCCAGTGGGTAGCACCGTGGTGGTCATCAGTGCCTCTGATGATGATGTGGGTGAGAATGCTCGTATCACCTATCTCCTGGAGGACAACCTGCCCCAGTTCCGCATTGATGAAGACTCAGGGGCCATTACACTACAGGCTCCCCTGGACTATGAGGACCAGGTGACCTACACACTGGCCATTACAGCTCGGGACAATGGCATTCCACAGAAGGCAGATACCACTTATGTGGAGGTGATGGTCAATGATGTGAATGACAATGCTCCACAATTTGTGGCCTCCCACTACCCAGGGCTGGTCTCTGAGGATGCTCCACCTTTCACCAGTGTCCTGCAGATCTCAGCCACTGACCGAGATGCTCATGCCAATGGCCGGGTCCAGTACACTTTCCAGAATGGGGAAGATGGGGATGGAGATTTTACCATTGAGCCCACTTCTGGCATTGTCCGCACAGTCAGGCGGCTGGACCGGGAGGCCATACCAGTGTATGAGCTGACTGCCTATGCAGTGGACCGTGGTGTTCCTCCACTACGGACTCCAGTCAGCATACAGGTGACAGTACAAGATGTGAATGACAACGCACCCGTCTTCCCAGCTGAGGAGTTTGAGGTGCGGGTGAAGGAGAACAGTGTTGTAGGCTCAGTGGTGGCCCAGATCACTGCAGTAGACCCTGATGAAGGCCCCAATGCCCACATCATGTACCAGATCGTGGAGGGGAATATCCCTGAGCTGTTCCAAATGGACATCTTCTCTGGAGAGCTGACAGCTCTCATTGACCTGGACTATGAGGCTCGACAGGAATACATGATTGTGGTGCAGGCCACATCTGCCCCTCTGGTCAGCCGGGCCACTGTGCATGTCCGCCTGGTTGACCAGAATGACAACAGCCCTGTGCTCAATAACTTCCAGATCCTCTTCAACAACTATGTATCCAACCATTCAGATACTTTTCCCTCAGGCATCATTGGGCGCATCCCTGCTTATGATCCTGATGTCTCTGACCACCTCTTCTACTCCTTTGAGCGTGGCAATGAGCTGCAGCTGCTGGTGGTCAACCAGACCAGTGGGGAGCTGAGACTCAGCCGAAAGCTGGACAACAACCGCCCACTGGTGGCCTCCATGTTGGTGACTGTCACAGGTGAGGGGCAGGGAGCAGGCAAGGGACCCAGTGACCCCAACCTGTCAGCCCTAGGGGCCCCACAGAGCACCTCAAACCAAAGAGGGATTTCCAAGTCTTCCAAGACTCCCTCACGTGCTGGATCCCTGCACCCCCACAGGATCTGTCATAGACTTCACAGGGATTATGCTTAAACTCTTGGGAAGTCTCCACAGAACCCCAGAGATTCCAGAGCACCTAGTAGACCCTATAAAGACTGTAAAGAACTATCTACTACCCCAGGGACAGCCCTCCACCCTAGAAAGATCTTGGGGCCTTGGGGTAATGACCTAGAGGTCTCAGGCAAAGCCAGCATAGGCTAGTCAACCCACATCACGTCCCTATTCAGATGAAGGATCACTTCTGGTCCAATCTGACCCACACAGTCGCATGCATGTGTGCAGTAGAGGGAGGCCAATAGTTTAGTGATCAGCAACAGCAGTGTATACTGGCAGCTTCAGGCAGAGAGCAGGTTTTCATTGGCCCAGGTTCTGTCTAAAGGGCTGACTTAGGTCCTGCCCTTTGGAAAAATGACCAGAGAGCCATCTTACTTTCTTCCTGTTGCCACTTCTCCAGGCATTTACAAACCTCTCCTTCATGGAGGCTGGAGAAGCTCTCACAGTGCCTACTGAGGGCTGCAGAGTTGGGAGGCAAGCTTAACTCCCTAAGTCTGAAGCAAAGGCTCCTGGCCTTTCCAGAGAAGACACAGCCTTCCTTTATCCTTCAATTCACTTAACAACAAACCCTTTTTGATTGCCCACTATGTGATAGGGTCTGGGAACAAGGCAGATAAGTGTCTCACCATCCTTTCTAGGAGTGGCCACTGAGATCACAGGATTCACATCTGAGGCAACTGGCAGCTTGCTGAACCGTGAGGCTGAAGGGTGGTCTGTGGTCCAGGACTCTCCTGGAGGAAGAGAGCTTGCTGAGCCAGGGTTCCAGGGGAAGGGACATTTAGTGGTCATTTGGCCAGAGCCCCTCTAGTGTCATGGGGGAGCAGTGTGCTGATCCATGAGAGATAGAGGGTGGGTGATTCCTGACCTGGAACCCTCCTTGTTTCTTGGAGAGAGGTTTTGGTGCTTCTGCTATGCTTGTACATAAGGGAATGAGTTGCCAATTGCCCTGGCTCCTCTTAGTGCCCTGAGTGGGAGTGGCCTGCTGACCATGGTAACTTGTGGGAGAGTAGATCACAGACAACCTAGGACCTTTCTCCTGGGCTATTGAAGAGTGACTTTGACTTATGGGTGTTGTGGTTGTTGGTTGATCTGGTCCAGACACACCCTTGTGTGGGGGTAGGAAGCAGCATCTTGGTGACACCTTGATGCTGGGGAACTGATGATCATTAGCTCCAGATCCTCTTGTGTCCTGATGGGGTCACCCTGCTGACACATAAGTGCTGGAGGACTGGGCAGTCACTAGCCCCAGGCCTCTTGTGTCTCAAGTAGAGGCAGCCACTAAACCTAGGCTGACCCTGCACTTGCCCTGCCCACAGATGGCCTGCACAGTGTGACAGCTCAGTGCGTGCTGCGTGTGGTTATCATCACGGAGGAGTTGCTGGCCAATAGCCTGACCGTGCGCCTCGAAAACATGTGGCAGGAGCGCTTCCTGTCACCGCTGCTGGGCCACTTCCTCGAAGGTGTGGCCGCGGTTCTCGCTACGCCCGCCGAGGACGTCTTCATTTTCAACATCCAAAATGACACGGACGTGGGGGGTACCGTGCTCAACGTGAGCTTCTCAGCACTGGCGCCGCGCGGAGTCGGGGCGGGCGCTGCAGGGCCCTGGTTTAGCTCCGAGGAGCTGCAGGAGCAACTGTACGTGCGCCGCGCCGCGCTTGCCGCCCGCTCACTGCTCGACGTTCTGCCCTTCGACGACAACGTGTGCCTGCGCGAGCCCTGTGAGAACTACATGAAATGCGTGTCCGTGCTGCGGTTTGACTCGTCCGCTCCCTTTTTGGCCTCGGCCTCCACGCTCTTCCGCCCCATCCAGCCCATCGCTGGCCTGCGTTGCCGCTGCCCTCCTGGCTTCACTGGAGACTTCTGCGAGACTGAACTTGATCTCTGCTATTCAAACCCTTGCCGCAACGGTGGCGCCTGCGCGCGGCGCGAGGGTGGCTACACTTGCGTCTGCCGCCCGCGCTTCACGGGTGAGCAGGGCAGGGTTGGGAGTGGGGCCAGAGCTGGGTAAGCCTAAGGCAAAGGCTGGGGGGCAGGACTACAAGACTACAAAGCGAGTGAGGCTTGGGCACCGCTGCTGATCCAACAAAGACCGGTGTGGGGCGCAGTTAGACCAGAGTACACAGAGTCCAACCCGGAGAGAGCGTAGGGCCTAGAAAGAACAGTTACCTTGGGTACTGGCGGGGCTGTGAAGGAGGCGCAGCCACGGACAGGTTGTTGTTGTTGTTATTTGCCGTGGAGTCGGCCCCGACTCATAGCGACCCCTCCTTGGGTTTCCGAGGCAGTTATCACTACGGAAGTAGGATTGCCCAACCTTCCTTCCGAGGACTGGCTGGTGGGTTTGAACCGCCAGCCTCCTGGTTAGCAGTCAAGTGCCTTAGGCACTATGCTACCAGAGCGCCCAGGGGCAGGGCTATATAAGGACACGTGGCCGCAGATGGGGCGGGACCATGGGCAGGCGTGGCCTGGCGCGGCTTGGAGAGTGAGGCGGGCCAGACCCACCGGCGGCGGGCCCTCAGAGAGCTCCGCCTTTTCCAGATCTTGGAATCCAGTCTCGGAGGGCGTGGCGTTGGCAGGGCAGGGCTTGCTGGAGCAGGGGCGGGGCGTGGTCTTGACCGCCTCTGACAGCAGCTTGGCCTCTAGGAGAAGACTGCGAGCTGGACACCGAGGCCGGACGCTGCGTGCCGGGGGTCTGCCGCAACGGGGGCACCTGCGCCGACGCGCCTGACGGCGGCTTCCGCTGCCAGTGCCCCGCAGGTGGCGCCTTTGAGGGCCCGCGATGCGAGGTGGCGGCTCGCTCCTTTCCACCCAGTTCCTTCGTCATGTTTCGCGGCCTACGGCAGCGCTTCCACCTCACGCTGTCCCTCTCGTAGGTGCCCGCCCCTCGCCTTTGAGCGTCCTCGTCCTGACGCTGAGACCCTGACTCGGATTCCTGAATGCCCCATCCTGACATCCCACAGAGCACTGCCCTCTCCCCTGGTGCCCTGACCCGGGCTCTCAGAGCGTCAGTGCACTGGCGTCATCTGTTCGTCCCGCCCTCCCTTGTCGTTTCTCTTTTTACCCCAGCCTGGGCAGTTGCCTCGCTAACTTTATCATAGGGGTTGGTGGGTGTGTGAGGTAGTGTCTGACTCATGAAGCGCCTTCCCCACTCAGGTTCGCGACGGTGCAGCCAAGCGGGCTACTTTTCTACAATGGTCGCCTAAACGAGAAGCACGACTTCTTGGCCCTGGAGCTCGTAGCTGGGCAAGTGCGGCTCACATATTCCACGGGTGGGTGCCCCCGGAGGGTGTGTATTCCCACGGGGTGTGAGTGTGGGCGAGTGGGTGCATGTATGTGTGGCATGGCTGGGGTGCACGGATTGGCTCTTTGTATACCTACCAGGCAACTGGGTAGACTAGCCTTATGGCCTCATGGCCAGTTACTATGGAAAGGTCTGGGTTTCCACGGAATGTGCGCTTTTCCCATCTGTCCAAAGGCACTCTGGTCTGCCAGGGTGGCCACTAGTGAGGGTAGTGATCTGACTGCACTCAGGGTTACCCTGGAAGTAGCTATACCTCCATGACTAGGAGAGTGGGGACATATTGTCAGCTCCAGATAGCCTCCACACACATCCCCTCCACAGGCGAGTCCAGCACAGTGGTCAGCCCCACAATCCCAGGAGGCCTGAGTGATGGCCAGTGGCACACAGTGCATCTGAGATACTACAACAAGGTGGGCACCACCCTTGGCATGGGAATTGGGGGGAGCTGGGATTCCAGGTTCTGCATCTCAGGGGTTACCCTGGGGGCCCTGTTGACTGGTGTGCCTGGGTCTTAGCCCCGGACAGATGCCCTGGGGGGTGCTCAGGGTCCCTCCAAGGACAAGGTGGCTGTGCTGAGCGTGGATGACTGTGACGTGGCTGTGGCCCTGCAGTTTGGGGCTGATATTGGCAACTACTCCTGCGCAGCTGCTGGTGTGCAGACAAGCTCCAAGAAGTGAGGCCCCCAGCCCTGGTCCCCATGCCCTCTGCCTGCCAGACCTACCCTTCACATACCCCATTCCTCATTCCAGCCTGCCAAACTCCCCATTGTTCCCCCCAGAACTACCAGATTTCCCTTCCTCCTTTCTAAGACCTTCAAAGTCTACCTTACCCTAGCCCCCAACCCTGTATTCTACTCCAGACTCCGTACTCCCACACAGTCCCCCAGGTCTTTGTTCCCCCACCCCAGCCTTTGTAATTCCCTACATCCCCATCCAGCTCCTTAATCTCATATGCAACCCCCCCCCCGACTCTCTTCTTCTCTATCCCCTACCCCAGTCCTTATCCTAGGCCTCAAACCCCACTTCTTCACTTTTTCCCAGACCACTTGCCTAGTGTGAACCCCCCATTGTGTCCCCACAACTGAAGTAACGTCCTAACTTCTTTCCAGCCTGGCCTCAGCTCCCCCCTGCCTCAATCACTGTACCCTCTGAGTCCTACCCCTCACTTCCTACAGCCCCCAGGAGCAACCCCACCCTGGCCCCAGTCCCACCAATGACCTGGACCCCTGACCCCCAGGTCTCTGGACCTGACGGGGCCCTTGCTCCTGGGGGGTGTCCCCAACCTCCCCGAGAACTTCCCCGTGTCCCACAAGGACTTTGTCGGCTGTATGAGAAACCTGCACATTGATGGCCGCCAAGTGGACATGGCGGCCTTCGTGGCAAACAATGGCACCACAGCAGGTAGGCCTGTAGTTTCCACCAGCCCTGCCTATACCCTTGTTACCTTCATAGGGAGGGGGTGGAGAGCTCCAGGGGGTGACCCCAGATCTGACTTTACCCTAGTCTCCTTTGATCAAAAGTGCCATATCACAGTCCTGCCTTTGGGGCTTGATTTCTACCAACACCCTCCCCTAAAGAACATAGGGCTGAAACCGTGGCCACTCTTGGTGTTTTTGCACCCCTATGGCTATCTAGCATTCATGCCTACCCTTTCCTGTTCTCACATCCCCCATGTGTTTTCCTCTCCCAGGCTGCCAGGCCAAGCTGCAGTTTTGCAACTCAAACCCTTGCAAGAACGGCGGCCTCTGCTCAGAGCGCTGGGGTGGCTACATCTGCGATTGCCCTGTGGGCTTTGGTGGCAAAGACTGTCGGCTCAGTGAGTGGGCAGCACAGGGCAGGAGGGACGTACAGGGTAAGGTCTGCTCCTGGGGTGGGGCCTATGACCCTATTCCTGTTATCCCTTCAGCAATGACTCATCCTTACCATTTCCGTGGCAATGGTACATTGAGCTGGGACTTTGGAGATGATGGAAATGACATGGCTGTGTCTGTGCCATGGTACCTGGGGCTGGCGTTTCGGACACGGGCAACACAGGGGGTCCTGATGCAAGTGGAGGCTGGGCCACACAGCACGCTCCTCTGCCAGGTATGTCTACCCACCCGACCCTTCCCTGGACCCTTAGCTCTCAATCTCTGGCCAACCAGCAACATTCCTACAGGTTTAGGCCCAGTCACAAAGCATCCTTCTCTGCTAATTGTACTGGTCTGGACCCTGTCTCTTGACCCTGTTCCCCACTATGATGTCCTCAGCAGGTGTAGGGTGCTAGCACAGCTTTTGTACCAGCTGTACCAACCCATCACCCCTGATCCTAATCTGTTCACTGACCCAACTAGCAGTAGCAGTGTCCCCTGACAGAACACCCTTCCGTGCTAAGTATAGCCTTGACCCCACTGTTCTGACCTCTGATATTCCTGACTTCATCTGAGCCTCTTCATTTCACCTCCTGACCCTCCTAGGCCCAGCCCAAGTTGGGGTTCTGACCTCATAACTGTGCCTCTCCACTTGCAGCTGGATCGAGGGTTGCTGTCTGTGACAGTGACCAGGGGCTTGGGCCGTTCTGCCCACCTCCTCCTGGACCAGGTGACTGTCAGTGATGGCCGGTGGCATGATCTGCGGCTGGAGTTGCAAGAGGAACCAGGTGGCCGGCGGGGCCACCATGTCCTTATGGTCTCACTGGATTTTAGCCTCTTCCAGGTCTGGCTTCTAACCCTGGGATATTCTGTTGTCAGCTTTCCAGTCAGACCCATGTCATTTGACCCCACCTCTAGTCCAGCTCCTCTCAACTTCTCCCACTGATGTTCTCCCCTAGACCCTCTCCTCATATCCCTGCTCTGAAACAACCCCACCTGCCAGGTTGGTCCGCTTTCAGGTACCCATCCCACTAGGGAGGCCACCCAGATTTCTGGCCTGGTCTTGGGCTACTTCTGTGTTCATCCCTTTGCCTGCCACCTGGAAGCCCCTTCTGGTCTCTGCTTCCCAGACCAGAATCAGAATTTCAGGGTCCATTCTGGGTCCAGCTCTGGAATGAAACCTTCCTGTCACCTCATTTCCCATGCTCCAACAGGTCCTCTATTCATTCCCAGACCATTCCCCTGGTATAGGGGAAGAGAGCATATTCTGCAGGACTAGGACAAGACCATGATTGACCCTGGGATGGGGCAGGGGTCTGTCACACCCCCGTACCCCTAGTGCTGACCTGCTCCCTTCCTCAGGACACCATGGCAGTGGGGAGTGAACTGCAGGGTCTGAAGGTAAAGCGACTGCACGTGGGAGGACTGCCCCCCAGCGGTGAGGAAGAGGTTCCTCAGGGTCTGGTCGGCTGTATCCAGGTGGGGGTCAGCATGGGAGCATGATACAGGGGCATTAGGGTCAGGGATTGGCAGTCAGGGGCTCCTTGGGACCTGAAAAAACTACATTCAAGTGAGGGTGGTCATGGGTTCGGAGTACCCTGGAACCACCAGACAGGTCAAGCTTTTCTGTGGTATTGGAGGTCAGAGTTTAGATTAGATTATCAGGGGTTATTTGGGGTCTGTATTGGGAACAGTACAATTAGAGATCCCACAGAGGGATTGAACTGGGAATGCCATGGTCAGGACCTTGGTTTTTTGGGGGATATGGGGGAGACTGCATGTTAGGAGTCATCAGACCGGGCTGGCTCTGCAGGACTTGGGGCTGAGGTACCTTGATGTGGGCTTCACCTCTTGCTGGCTGTGTCCATAGGGGGTATGGCTCGGCTCCACGCCCTCAGGGTCTCCAGCCCTGCTCGCCCCTAGCCACCGAGTGAATGTGGAACCTGGCTGTGTTGTGACCAACGCTTGTGCATCTGGGCCCTGCCCACCCCACGCCGACTGCCGAGATCTCTGGCAGACCTTTTCCTGCACCTGCTGGCCAGGTGGGGCCTTGAGAGGTTCAAGGGAAGGGTGATCTGGGCAGGAGCCAGGGGCCCATGGTGAGGACTGATAGACCTGGAGAGACTGGAGGAGGTGGGAATTGAGAAGGACAGACTCCTGTTCCCTTATATGCTCTGTGTCCAGTGTCCTAAGCTCCCTGACCCAACCTGCAGGTTACTACGGTCCAGGCTGTGTGGATGCCTGTCTCTTGAACCCCTGCCAGAACCAGGGATCATGCCGGCACCTTCCAGGAGCTCCTCATGGCTATACCTGTGACTGTGCAGGTGGCTATTTTGGGCACCACTGTGAGCACAGGTCAGGAGCTGGGGGCTGAGATGATGGAGAGACCTGGCAGGGGAGGTATCACTAATATATGGAGGCATGTCATCTGGCTGTCCACCCCTAGGATGGACCAACAGTGCCCTCGGGGTTGGTGGGGGAGCCCAACCTGTGGCCCTTGCAACTGCGATGTTCACAAGGGCTTTGACCCCAACTGCAATAAGACGGACGGGCAGTGTCACTGCAAGGTGTGTCTGGCTCCTGATCTTTGACCTTTTAATCCTTCCCTTGACATGATCTGTGATTCTTGTTCAGTTTGCTGACCTCTAGCACCTGACTTGGGCCTTGACCTTGATCTCTTACCCCTAATTGCTATCTCTCATCCTTGACCTCTAATCCCTCCCTTTTCATGTGAGGCTCAGTCTTTCTTCTGGCCTGTGAGCACTGTTCTCTTGACCCTGTTCCCTTGACTCCATTCTTTCCCCAAACCCTAATCTGAGATCCCTTCTTTAAGCCACGACTTCTGACCTCAGGCTCCTGACCCATCCTCAAACAGGAGTTTCACTACAGACCTCGGGGCAGCGACTCATGCCTCCCATGTGACTGCTACCCCGTGGGCTCCACCTCGCGCTCATGTGCCCCTCACAGCGGGCAATGTCCCTGTCGCCCAGGAGCCCTTGGCCGCCAGTGCAACAGCTGTGACAGTCCTTTTGCAGAGGTGACAGCCAGCGGCTGCCGGGGTGAGCAGTCTCCACCCAGCTCCACACTAGAGAGCTGGCTCCAGCATGCTGCCACCAAGTATCAGTGTCATGCTTGGCTCTTTGGGTAGGGGCTCTGGGAGGCTTCTTATGAGGGAGACTAATTACACTCAGGGGACCCCACATTTGTCCTAAGAACTTTGCTGACTTGTCACAGAATTTGGACTGACCTCATCTCATAGCAAGCCAGCTCTTCTGTGGTTATCACTTGCCCCGGCACCTGGGCTGGCCCTGGCCACCTGGCTCAGTGCTGCTTCTTTCCCCAGTGCTCTATGATGCATGTCCTAAGTCTCTGAGAGCTGGTGTGTGGTGGCCCCAGACCAAGTTTGGCGCCTTGGCTACAGTGCCTTGTCCCCGGGGGGCCCTGGGTGAGTACATGGGGTGCAGGTGCATCACTGAGGGTGGGGGTGGGCCTGCCCTTTGACTGCTGGAGCCACCCCTTTTCCTGAGCTGGGTGGCTTTGTTCCTGTAAAGAGGAGGGAGTTGGGTGGGGGTCCTTGTGGGCCCCTTACCTCACAGACCTCCTCGGGGCTCTGGGTCCCTCCCCATGTCCTCACTGAGCCTCCATCTGTTTCTCTTGGCTTCTGGGCAGGATTGCGGGGTGCAGGTAAGGGGTACGTGTTTGCTCAGGTGTGCTGCTGCCTCCCATTGTCAGAGCTTTTGCATACCTCTCCCCACTGTCTGAGGTTTCTATAGACCCTCACTACTTGAGATCCCTGCGGACTCCTCCTTACTGCCTGAGGTCTCTAAAACCTGTTTTCAACTGCCTGATGTCCCTAGAGGTCCCCAGAGACCCCTCCTTGATGTCTGAGGTCCTCAGAGGCCCCCTTCCCATTGCCTGAGATTCCTGCAGACCCCTCCTCACTTCCTGAGATTTTTGCAGACCTCTTCAAGTTCCTAAATGCCTACAGGCCTCTCCCCACTTCCTGAGGTCCTTGCCAGCCTCTCTCTACTGCCTGAGGTCATGGCAGACCCCTCCCCTCTGTCTGACCACCTGACAAACTCCTCCCTGATGCCTGAGCTCCCCATGGGGACCCTCCCCACTGCTTGAGGTCTCTGCAGTGGCTGGACAGAGATTGGCTGTGTGCGCATGCTCATATGTTTGTCTTTCCATGCTTGTGTTCGCATCTGAGTCTGTTGGGGACGGGGAAGGTTCTCTGTTTCAGTCAGCATCCTTCTTGCTGGTTGCCGTGGACTCCCTTAAGGCCTAGGTCAATTCTCATTCAACCTCCCAACACAAGCCTCCACAGATATGGGGGAAGGTGGTGGCAAAGTCACCACTGGGGTGGTTAAAACAGGGTCAAGAGAACAGTGTAAGACCTACACACACACACACACACACACACACACACACTCATTTTGGTCACAGAATACGCTTGGAAGATCTTTTGTGTGCCAGCATGTCTGTGTGTGTGAGAAAGAGAATTGTGTGCCCATGTGCTTGTCCTGGGCCACATGTCTATATGTGTGTATGTCTACACCCCTGCCCTTGTGTTTTCTTTATGTAATTGATTCAGGGTGGTCCACAGGCCTCTCAAGGATTGAGTGACAAGCAACTGGGGACTGCCTGGGCTGAGGGCTGGGGCTGCTCCATCCAGGACTACAGCTACAGATGCCTGTTACTCTGGCCTCTGCCTTAGGGCTGCCCCTAGGACAAGGGAGGGTTCTATGGTCAACTCAGTGAAGATGTCCAGACCTCAAGACTTACCAGGGGTTGCCTGCCCCCAGGTGCTGCTGTGCGGCTGTGCGACGAGGACCAGGGCTGGCTGGAGCCCGACCTCTTCAACTGTACCTCTCCTGCCTTCCGAGAACTCAGCCTTCTGGTAAGATGCTAACCACATCTCTGAGGCCCTCAGGGAACGGGCCTCAGCTCTCGCAGGCACGTGGTGGGCCCTAGATAGCATATCCCAGCCCTTGGCCTCCTGAGCTGTGCCTGGTTTCACCCTGTGAAGGCCCTGGTGAACTCTAGGGTGACTACCTCCACTCTTGTCTTGGCAGCTGGATGGCCTAGAGCTGAATAAGACAGCACTGGATACCATGGAGGCCAAGAAGCTGGCTCAGAGGCTGCGGGAAGTAACTGGCCACACTGATCATTACTTTAGCCAAGATGTCCGAGTCACTGCCCGCCTGCTGGCCCATCTCCTGGCATTTGAGAGCCATCAGCAGGGCTTTGGGCTGACAGCCACCCAGGATGCTCATTTCAACGAGGTGAGTTTGTGCCTTCTGCTCCCTGGCCTGCCAGTTCCACACCTTACCTGGCTCCATAACCGCCAGCCATGGCCCAACTCAACCCTCTCTCCAGGCTCCCCCTCTTCCTTTGTCCTTTCCAGCCCTGCCCTGTTGCCTCTTGGGGTCCCTCTGAACACCTGACCATACCCCTCAAGCTGCCCTGCCCCCTCACATACCCTTTCCACCTAGCTGAGCTCAACTCCATCTCCCTCCTCCAGAATCTGCTATGGGCTGGCTCTGCACTGCTTGCTCCAGAGACCGGAGATTTGTGGGCGGCGCTGGGGCAGCGGGCCCCCGGGGGCTCCCCAGGCAGCGCAGGGCTGGTACGGCATCTGGAGGAGTATGCGGCCACACTCGCAAGGAATATGGAACTCACGTACCTGAATCCCGTGGGGCTGGTGACGCCCAATATCAGTGCGTGGCGGGTGGGGTGGGACAGGGCACAGGGCTGTGAAAGGGCAGGGACCTGGAGGATAAAGAGGCTGGGGGTGATTGATGCAATGGGGGGCAGGAGGCTGGGCCACTACCTTCAGTGCTTTGCAGGAACTGGCTCTATTCTGGTAGCAAGGAGGCTGTGGATTGTGGGACTTGGGTGTAGGATGGGGGTATGAGGAAGCATGACCCTTGGCACAGAGAAGAGGCCCTTGGGGGTCTCACCCTTCTTCCTTCTGGGTAGTGCTCAGCATCGATCGCATGGAGCACCCCAGTCCAACCCGGGGGGCCCGTCGCTACCCCCGCTACCACAGCAACCTCTTCCGGGGCCAGGATGCCTGGGACCCTCACACCCATGTGCTGCTGCCTTCCCAGTCCCCACGGCCATTCCCACCCGGAGGTGAGAGTCCTGAAGTGACCCTTGGGCTGGGTCCTGTCCCCCTTTCCCTTTCGAGCCAGATACCACATTGCCCTCTTGACAACTCTCCCCTTACCAGACCTCTCCCATGTCAGACCCCCTGTGAGACCCTCCCACGTCTACCCTTCACCCCACTATACTCCTTCCTATAGGCCTCACCTTGCTAGGTCCTCTCTCACCATCACAGATGACCCCTGCTAGAGTTTGAGGGTTCAGGGTCCACCCTGGGGAGTCCATGTCCCCTCCATGAAGCTTCTGCTTCCCACACCCCACTGTTCTGGACCTACCAGAAAGAGACCCTCATAATTGTTCAGAGCTGGGTTGGTGGGTGCTTGGGGTCGGAGGTCACCAACAATGGCTCCTCCCTCTCCTCTGGCAGTTCTGCCCTCCAGCAGCAACAGCACAGAAAATGCCACTGCCTCAAGTGTGGCCCCCCCACTGGCCCCTCTGGAGCCCGAGCCCGAGCCTGGAATCTCCATTGTTATCCTCCTTGTGTACCGCACCTTGGGAGGGCTACTGCCTGCTCAGTTCCATGCGGAGCGCCGGGGTGCCAGGTACCACAGATGGGATTACTCTAAGGCTTCTAACCCCTGAGCTCTTCCTATGAGCTTCTACCCAGCTAAGCAACCCCTTTTCTTTTCTTTTTTTTGGCAAAAGATGAGCTAGTACCCGGCCATACAGAGATGCCCTTGTGCATAGCTCTAGGGAGCTTCTCCATGTTGGGTTCTGTGTGAATTGTGTTCCCTGGAGTTGTGCAAAGTGGCAGAACTGCTGGCTGACAGACAGAGAGGTGCAGATGAGGGCAGCCACATATAGGAGAGGTACAGAACTTAAGACAGACAGACACATTGGCTGATGGAGATAGTCAAAGACAGCCCGGCTGATGGGAGTCAGATTGGGGGGTGAGCAGCGGGACAGTGAGAAGCAAATCATCCGAAGGTGCTCGTGCCTCAGACTGCAGTCTGGGCAGTAGGTCTGGAGGCTCCTTTGCTGCAGGAAACCCACCATTTCTATAGGACTCCAGCGCCTGGACCCCTGGTCTTGAGTCAGCCTCACCTAGCAGAGGCAAGAGGGGTTCTCAGAAGTGGTAGCCCTCTGGGGATCAGCATGAGGACTGGGTGAGATAGGTGGTCAGAGCTTGAGGAGGTCAGCAGTATCCAAACCCAGATGGGCTGTCTCCTCAGGCTCCCCCAGAACCCTGTCATGAACTCCCCGGTGGTCAGCGTGGCTGTGTTCCATGGGCGCAACTTCCTAAAGGGTCTCCTGGAATCTCCAATCAGCCTTGAGTTCCGCCTGCTACAGACGGCAAATCGGAGCAAGGCGATCTGTGTGCAGTGGGACCCGCCTGGCCCGTGAGAACCACTTCAGAAATCCTTGGTCCCGTTGTAAGCCCCTGGGAGGCCAGGACCCCCACTGATGCCCTTATGCAACCAAGCTTATGAGGAGTGCTGCTCCTCCCACTCAGGCACCCTCAGGCTCTCCCATAACCTCTCATAAACCCTGCCTGGCAGTGGGCACACTCCAGAGGGGACAGTAGGTTTAACTGCTGTTTGGTCACAGGGCAGAACAGCGCGGCATGTGGACAGCTCGGGACTGTGAGCTGGTGCACAGGAATGGGTCCCATGCACGGTGTCGCTGCAGTCGTACTGGCACCTTCGGAGTCCTCATGGATGCCTCTCCCCGTGAGGTGGGCTGTGTTCAAAGTCCTGCAGGAGTGAAAGTTCAAGGGGGCAAGGGGATTCTGCATGACACCCCACTGACCATCCCTGCCCCCACAGCGCCTGGAGGGTGACCTGGAGCTGCTGGCTGTGTTCACCCATGTGGTCATGGCGGTGTCTGTAGCTGCGTTGCTGCTGACTGCAACCATCCTGCTGAGCCTGCGCAGCCTCAAGTCCAACGTGCGTGGGATCCATGCCAATGTGGCGGCTGCCCTGGGCATAGCAGAGCTCCTTTTCCTGCTGGGGATCCACAGGACACACAGCCAGGTGCAGGGTCAGGGCCAGGGGGCCCCACCCGGCCCCAGGAGAGCCTGGGGCCAAAACTGAGACAGAGGTCAGAGAAGCTCAGGTTGGGACCCGGGTTTAGGGCAGGATACTGGGGTAAGATGTCAGAGGTGGGAAGCAGATGCCTGGGATGGGGGTTAGAGGTGGGGCTGGGCAGGAGAGGTCCTGACACCCCGCCCCCACCCCCCACCCCCAGCTGGTGTGCACTGCTGTGGCCATCCTCCTGCACTACTTCTTCCTCAGCACATTTGCGTGGCTCCTTGTGCAGGGGCTGCACCTCTACCGCATGCAGGTTGAGCCACGCAACGTGGACCGTGGTGCCATGCGCTTCTACCACGCCCTGGGCTGGGGTGTTCCTGCTGTGCTGCTGGGTGAGGGCCCCGCCCACTGGGCCACCCAGGGATGTGACCCCTGACCTCCATCTATCACATGGACCTGGCCCCTGACCTCGTCTCCTAATCCGGATCATGTCCCCCAACTTGAGCCCCTACATGCCATCTACTCAGGGGAAGAGCCTGCTCCACCTTCACCCCAAGTATATCCCCATGCATGGGAGTGTTAGCAGCTTGGAACACACCCCTTCAGGCCTCCCTTTGTCTGTCCTCCCAGGCCTCGCTGTTGGTCTAGACCCTGAGGGCTACGGGAACCCTGATTTCTGCTGGATCTCTGTCCATGAACCCCTTGTCTGGAGCTTCGCTGGCCCTGTCATCGTAGTCATCATGGTGAGTGCTGTACACTTGGTACCACCCCCTGCTTCTCTCATGGAGACCGTGCAGCAGATGTGGTGGTGTCATGGCTTCTTGGACATGGCTTTCATTTCTGTTCTGTGTCACTGAGCAACCACTCCCCACTCAATTGGCATGGAGATGGGGGCATGGAGGCAGAAACTTGGATACCTTCCCCCACCTCTGTCTCTTGGTATCTCAGTCCTTTTCTATTTGCCTAGCTCTGACTTTTTTTGTGATCTGTTTCTGATCTCTCTCTCTCTCTCTCTGTGACTTTCTTGCTGGCTTTCTCTCTTTCTCCAGTCTTGGTCTCTCACTGTCCCTGTTTCTCGTTCTTTGTTCAGATGAATGGGACCATGCTTCTCCTCGCTGCTCGCACATCTTGCTCCACAGGGCAGAGGGAAGCCAAGAAGACCTCTGTGCTGTGAGTCAGCCGGCAGGTGGTGAAGTGGGACTCTCAGGATGGTAGCCCCCTCCTGGGTGGAGTCTGGGGTCCCCAGAGCATCCCTGCTATAGGCTGGGCTCCAGATTCTGGGTGGTAGGATGAAGTCACACCCACCCTAGCCTGTGGTCTCTCTCTGGCACCCTTGCCGTACTCTGGCCCCACACACGCTTTCACCCTGTTGTCTCTCCTTCCTCTAGGTCTTCTCAATGTCTGCCATGTCCTGGGTGGCTCACTTTGCTCCCTCATGTTCCATGCCTTCTCTCATAGCCCCCATACTCCTGCATGCTCTTTCCATGTCCCCTCATGGCTCCCTGACTGCTCTCTTCGTTCTTGGTGTTACCTAGTATCCTCCCGAGACCTCCCATATTCCTATATGGCCCCTGCGTGTCCTCCTGGGCCCCTTGTTTGTACTCCCATGTTTTCTGTATGTCTGTTGTGTGACCCCTTTGTGTTCTCCCATGTCTCCACAGCAGGACCCTTCGCAGCTCTTTTCTGCTACTTCTGCTGGTCAGTGCCTCCTGGCTCTTTGGCCTCCTGGCAGTCAACCACAGCATCCTGGCCTTCCACTACCTCCATGCTGGACTCTGTGGCCTCCAGGTAACTTTGTTGATCCTCACACACTCTGAACCCAGGAGAGACCACAGCAGGCTGGATTCAACCCCAGAGAGGGCAATGACCCCAGGCTGGGTGCTAAACTTGAATTGACCTTCACCAACACTGAGGCATCTGGCCCCCTGCTGATCCACACTGACTGTCTCAGCTATCTAGCACTGCTATAACAGAAATACCACAAGTGGGCGACTTTAACGAACAGACATTTATTTTCTCACAGTTCAAGAGGCTAGAACTCTAAATCTAGGGCGCTGACTTTAAGGAAAGGCTCTCTGTCAGCTCTGTGGAATAATCCTTGTCTTGGCTCTAGCCCAGGAGTTCCTCTGTTCCTTGGACATCCCCACATGGTGTCTATCTTTCCTTCATTTGTGTTGGCTTCTCTCTGGGTCTGGGAGCTCTGGTGGCATAGTGCTTAAGGCATCTGACTGCTAACCCGAAGGCTGGCGGTTCAAACCCACCAGCCACTCCTCGGAAGGAAGATGGGGCAATCTACTTCCATAGTGATACCTCCTTAGAAACCCAAGGAGGGGGTCACTACAGTGAGTGGTTTTTTTGGTGTTTCTCTCTGGGTCTAATGTGCTCTTTTTATATGTCAAAAGCCGTTAGGTTTAAGACACACCCTACACGAATATATGCCTCATTAACATAACATAGAAAACTCTATTCTCAAATGAGATTACACCTACAGGTTCAGATGCTAACACATATTTTTTGGCAAGACACAATTCAGTCTGTAACAGTGGTCTCCACTGACTCCAGCTACTCATTCCACACTGGCCTCTCAGCTGTCCCTACTGACTTCTTCTAACTCCTTTACTGACTTCCCCTGGGCTCCTTGCTGATCCAAGGTGCCTTAGACTGACCCCATCTGACCGCTAGTGGCTCTCTCCTGACCTTCTCTTCCCCTTTTCTGATCTCTTACTGGCCTTTGCTGACCCCACACTGACCTTTGCTGCCCTACAGGGCCTGGTAGTGCTGCTGCTCTTCTGTGTCCTGAATGCTGATGCTCGGGCTGCCTGGACACCAGCTTGCCTGGGCAGGAAGGCAGCCCCCGAGGAGGCGAGGCCAGCACCTGGGACGGTGAGGGGCTGTCAGGGCCTTGGGGGGCCTGGAGGAGGACCCTGGGAGTCCAGGGCTCCAGGTCTTTCCGGGGCTGGCTCATACTTTTATCCCCACCGCATCCTCTAGGGGCCTGGTACCTATAACAACACGGCCCTCTTTGAGGAGAGTGGCCTCATCCGCATCACTCTTGGAGCCTCCACCGTCTCCTCAGTAAGCAGTGCCCGCTCTGGCCGGACCCAGGACCAGGACAGCCAGCGGGGCCGCAGCTACCTCAGGTGGATGGGAGGGCCTCCTCACAAGGGGGGCACAGGACCAGGGCAGGCTGGAGCAGGGCAAGGAGAAGGGCCTTACTGGACTGTCTTTCTGGCCAACAGTCCTCTGTGTGGTGGGTTGAAGGTGGAGGTGGCATTGGCTGAGGCAGAGAACATGAGAGGTGGAGGTTTGTGTGTGAGAGAGTGTGTGCTGTGGGTCCCCAGGATTTGAGGAAAATACACCCAGGGCAGCAAAATACTTAAGGCTCGGCTGGGTTAGGGATCTTCTGCATGTGCTGAGAGTACAAGCAGTCATAGCAGCTGGTCCCAGGGGCCTTCTTCCTTATCTCAAAGTCCCTGTTGCCACCACCCAGGGGAAACAAGCCCTTGGGATTTTCTCCCTTGGGGAAGCAGGACCTGACCCTCTGTCCAGCCAGCAGCCCCACATTACAACCAGTTAGTATCACAAAGTCCTCAGACTAGTAGACTCACCATCTTGGCCTTCCGTGTTCGTACCAGAACCTGGGCCCCTGTTGCTGTCTGTACCCCAACTCCTTCTGCCACATACCCAAGGGTACACATGTGCAGCTGGCTGTACACTGAGATGCATCACCCTCCAAAGAACCCTCTTTGATGGGGGCTCCTGCATTTCCAGGGACAATGTCCTGGTTCGACATGGCTCGGCTGCTGACCACACTGACCACAGCCTCCAGGCCCACACTGGCCCCACTGACCTGGATGTGGCCATGTTCCATCGAGATGCTGGTGGAGGTGGGAACCTGGCCCAGGGAGGAAGGACCCAGGGGAGCTCACTCCTATCTCCCTTTCTTCTGCCCCAAACTCAACAGTGGCTGGTTGGGGTGGGGTGAGCTCCCCCAAGTCACTGTCCCAGGAGCTAACCATGCAGTCAGCCCAGGTTTCTCATATCCACTCCTGAGAAGCCCTAGCCCTTCTGTTCCTGCCCCAACTCCAACCTCCCCACAGGTCCCCAGCCCTAAGCCCTTTGCTGTACCTACTCTCAAGATCTTTCAACCCAGCCTCTTTCCTTACCCCTCAAGTCCTTCCCAAGCCACGCCTATACTCTCTGACCTTCCTAACCCCCAGGTGTAGACTCTGACTCAGACAGTGACCTGTCTTTGGAGGAGGAAAGGAGTCTGTCCATCCCGTCTTCAGAGAGTGAGGACAATGGCCGAACGCGGGGGCGTTTCCAACGTCCACTCCGCCGGGCAGCCCAGAGTGAGAGGCTCCTCACTCACCCCAAAGGTGATGGGGGCCCTCTGACCCCATGGGTGACCAAGGGATACCCCATTGTCCTCTTAGATGTGACTTGGACTCTGTTGGCCCCCTAAGAATGTTTGGGTCTGACTCATTGGTGGCCCCTATCCTGGTGTCATTGTTGGGACCTCCATGCACCTTTTCCTATCCAGTGATCAGGAACTATCTGGGCAACAGAGAAATGAGTCAGGAATGTTTAGGGTAATCTGTCTTCTCTCCATCCCCTCATCTTCCCTGATACCTCAGTTATCAGGTCCCCTCATCCCTGGTCTCTGTCTACCTCCAGCAGGGGGTGGGTGCTTATCAGTAACCCCCTCCCTGCTGGTTCCATTATTCTCTCAGGAGATATCCTCTCATTTTTCCCTCTACTCATCAAGAGCAGCCAGGGCTTCAAGGGTTGTTGGGCCAGGGGTCACTGAGTCTGGGTCACAGAGGTCATGGGTCACTGGGGTCAACCCAGAGGCTCCTGTAACCTACCTTGGCTCCACAGATGTGGATGGCAATGACCTCCTGTCCTATTGGCCAGCGCTGGGAGAGTGTGAGGCAGCACCCTGTGCCCTGCAGACCTGGGGCTCCGAGAGGCGCCTGGGGCTAGACAGCAGCAAGGACGCAGCCAACAACAACCAGCCTGACCTAGCCCTGACTAGTGGGGATGAAACCTCCCTGGGCCCAGCCCAGCGCCAGAGGAAAGGTATCGGGCCTGGGGACCACCTATGCCCTTATCCAGAGCATTTCTGCCTCCTAGTCCAGACTGCAAGGAGCCTTGCAAGTGCAGTGGTTAAGCTGCTAACCAAAAGGTTGGTGGTTTGAACCCACCAGATGCTCTGTGGGAGAAAGATGTGGCCATCTGCTCCTGTCAAGATTATAGCCTTGGAAATCCTATGGGGCAATTCTATTCTGTCCAGTAGGGTTGCTGTGAGTCAGAAGCAGCCCAGTGGCAGTGGCTTTGGTTTCTGGAATCCTAGTGCAGCCTTAGAAACCTTATGGGATAGTTCTACTGTGTCCTGTAGGGTCGCTGTGAGTTGGAATTGAGATGATGGCAATGGGTTTGATCCCAGACTGCTTCACAGGGATCCTGAGAGCTGTGGCTACTCTGATCTGAGGGGCTTCTGCTCCTCTACCCTGCTTCACAGGTCTCTGGGGACTGCCCCTGTCCTGCCCTACCCAGCCCCTCTCAATACCCTGGCCTGCACTGTGAGGGTATCAGGGACTGCTCCTGTCTCAACCCAGGGGATTCTCCTTCCAACCCCAATAAGTTTCATGAGAATCCTAGGAGCTGTTGCACCCCAGGCCCAGAGCCCCTGCTCTAAATGTAGAAGGTTTCTGCTCCCACTCCTATATCAAAGGGACCTAGGGACTGCTCCTGCCCCAGCCCAGGGGATTCTTGTCCCTCTGATGCTAGCCTTCATTGCTAGCACCTAGAGACTGCCCTGCTTTGACTTGCGAAGTGCTTGTATCCCCACTCTGACCCTGTCCTACTTTGTCTCAGGGACCCCAGAGGTTGCCTCTGCCCCTCCCTGACTAGTTTCTGCCTCCATCCCCTGGGCTGCTGCCTCCCTAGACCCAGGGAATTCCTGCCTCACCCTCCCACACACACACTATCCCCACTTGTTCTTCCCTCAGGCATTCTGAAGAATCGGCTACAGTATCCACTGGTTCCACAGACCCGAGGGATCCCTGAGTTGTCCTGGTGCCGCGCAGCCACCTTGGGCCACCGTGCTGTGCCAGCTGCTTCCTATGGCCGAATCTATGCTGGTGGAGGCACAGGTAGCCTTTCACAGCCAGCTAGCCGCTACTCCTCCCGAGAACAGCTAGATCTGCTCCTCCGGCGACAACTCAGCAGGGAGCGACTGGAGGAGGCCCCTGCCCCAACTCTGCATCCTCTGAGCCGACCAGGTTCCCAGGAACGCCTGGATGCTGCGCCAGGCCGCCTGGAGCCCAGGGATCGGGGCAGCACTCTGCCACGGAGACAGCCACCTCGGGACTACCCTGGTGCCAGAGCTGGCCGCTTCGGGTCTCGGGATGCCCTGGACCTAGGAGCACCTCGCGAGTGGTTGAACACACTGCCCCCACCCCGTGGTGCCCTGGACACTGACCTACAGCCCCCACCTCTGCCCTTGTCTCCCCAGCGACAACTCTCAAGGGACCCCCTCTTGCCATCTCGGCCCCTGGACTCTCTGTCCAGGAAGTCGAACTCACGGGAGCAGGTGGACCAGGTGCCTAGCCGGCACCCCTCACGGGAAGCTCTTGGGCCACCCCCACAGCTGCTCCGAGCAAGGGAGGACCCAGCCTCTGGACCCAGCCATGGCCCCTCCACAGAGCAGTTGGACATTCTCTCCTCCATCCTTGCCTCCTTCAACTCTTCGGCCCTCTCCTCCTCTGTGCAGTCCTCAAGCACGCCTTCTGGCCCCCACACCACTGCTACGCCTTCTGCTACCGCCTCTGCTCTTGGACCCTCTACACCACGCTCTGCTACATCCCACAGCATCTCAGAGCTGTCACCGGACTCAGAGTAAGCCGAGTCCTGTCACCTGGTCACACCCTCATGTTTAGGGCAACCTCCCATGTATCCTGCCCTATGTTCCACACAGAGTGGGTACAGGTTGGCAGACAAGTGTGGGCTACCCAGGCTTAGTACAGCAGGGAGCTGTAGGTTAGCAGCAGAAATCTGGCAGGGAACGAGGGTATGACCACCAGGGACTTGCTGGACCTCTTAGACTAAGGAAGAGAAATAGCTGCATTCTAAAGGGTTTGAGCTAATAGAGGAGGAGGGCAGGAGCCGAGACCCAGAAGTGAGAGTAGCCTGGTACATGCCCAGGGCAGGGACGAGAGGTGGAGGCTTGAGTCAGGGCTGACTCCACGGCACATAGCAACAACAACAACATGGGTGAGATAAGAAGGGGCTGGAAGTGGTACCAAGATACTGGTGCCTCATATGCCAGACTGAAGAGTGCATGTTTGTCAGAAGGTAAATCATTCATTTAGTCAGTAGTAAGTTCTTCCTGCCTGAGGGTGCTGTAGGCTGGGGCACTCAAGAGTTGAGATGGGGCCTGGTACATCTCAGGTGCCTGTGGGGCATTTGTGGGCAGACATACCTGGGAAGCAGGTTGATACACAGGCCTGGGCTCAGGAGAGAATTTTTTGAAGAATGCCCCAGGAAGGCCAAGTGCACCATTGTTTAAAGGATGGAGGTACTCCTGAAGGAGTAGGGAAGAAATGACAGATCAGGAAGGAATCAGGAGTTGCCAGGTCTTGGAAGCCAAAAGGAGAGTTGAGTTTCAAGAAGGAGGACTAAGTTGGGTCTGATTGTGGGAATCTCTAGAATTGAGAGACAGTTTTTTGGGAAAGGGGACCCTTCCTTGGAGTGGGACAGAGGAAGCCACCAAAACTTGAGCAGGCCCAGGACTAGGGGAGGACAAAAGAAGTATGAAGGGGCAGGGGGCATGGAACCTGGGGTCTGGAGGGATTCCAGAGGGTAGGGATGAAAGGAAGCTGATCTACCACCTGGGACCCCTGCAGCCCATCCTTGGGATCTGGCTTGTGGGAGGTGGACTGGGAAGTTTGGGCAGGGGTTCAGGCCTTGGAGTCACACAGTCTGTTTCAGATTTGCCTCTCACCTCATAAGTTGTGTGACCCTGTTGTTGTTTGCCTTCGAGTCGGCCCTGACTCATAGCGACCCCTCCTTGGGTTTCCAAGGCAGTATCACTATGGAAGTAGGATTGCCCAACCTTCTTTCCTAGGCAGGCTGTATCTCTGAGCCATAGTTTCCTCAGCTATAAAATGGGTCTGATTTATGAGACAGTATCTCAGTCAAGTGCTTAACAGAGTATCTGTACATAGTTGTTGTTGTTGTT
>NW_006922085.1:419666-444624 GCF_000298275.1 Orycteropus afer afer | reverse complement strand
ATCTTTATTCTCTCTCTCTCTCTCTTTTTTTTTTTTTGAATATTTTATTGTTGTTGTTGTTGTTTTGTGCCGTCGAGTCGGCCCCGACTCATAGCAACCCCTCCTTGGGTTTCCAAGGCAGTATCACTACGGAAGTAGGAATGCCCAACCTTCCTTCCAAGGAGTGGCTCTGTACATAGTAGGGGATTGGTAAATGCTTAGAGAAAAGACCTAGATGGCTGAGGGACCTGCTGATGAGTCTAGGGGTCCAATATTGGTGATGGCCCTGAGAACTTGGGAGTGAACATAGAGGGGCTGGTGGCACCCTGCAACAGAGAAAAAAGGTGATGGGGAAGGTGCAGGGAGGTGAACCAGGCTTGTCTGCGGTTGGGGAGGACAGAGCCACCTGCCTGAGTCCTCTCTGTAATGACCTTTACTCTCCATATTCAACTCTGCAGAATTCCCAGAAGTGAGGGTCACTCCTGAGGAGCAGATGGTGCAAATGAAGAAGAGCCAAGGGTGATGCAGGATTTGGGCTGATGGAAGAGACTCTACGGGGCCAGGGGCTGATCCCCAGACAGTGCCCTGCCCCCCAGCTCTCCCAATAGCCGGAGGGCTGAGGGGCCATGCGCATCTGTGAGCATGCGTGTGACAGGTGCAGGCAGTGGGGAGCAGAAAGGAGGACTTTTATACGTTTTGTACCTTTGTAACCAGAGAGATATGCTTGTTATTTTTCAGCTTTTCTGTCCCCCCTGGGGGTCTGAGGCTGGGCTGGTGGAGGGGAGACAGAGGGAGAGAGGTACAGAGCTTGGCCCTATTTGGGTCCCTGGTGAATCATGCACCCTTTTCTCTCATCCACCGGGGTGGAATCAGACAGCAGGGACAGGTGTCCACCCTCCCCCGGTTCATTTGAATATTGTCAGGGCCCAATTGTGCAGAACTGATCTTTCCTTTTTCTCGAATGTCCCAAGGGCCAAACTAGGGGACTGGAGATTGTTCTTGGAGGTGGAATCCTCTGACCTCCTCACAGAGGCTCTCTTGGGCACCTCTCCCTGTGGATGTGTGTGTTTATTACATGGAGTCTCTGCCACTTACTGCCTTATGACCTAGGACTGATGCTGTGGGGTGCTGGTGAAGCAGCAGAGGTCGTGTTTACAGAGCAAGGTTCCCTTCCTCCCACGGGGAGGGGCTCAGGCCTCTATTAAGACATTCCTACAGAGGGTAGGTAGACTGCCTGCCCCTGCCCCTGCCGTGAGCAAAAATTGTCTGTGGTACCATTTCATTCCCTAACACTGCCCCCTGCTAGAATTTATTCTGAGGGGGTAGGGTGGGAAGGAGAGCAAAGGGAGCAGAAACAAGGGAATTCAGGACTCAGAATGTAGGTGCTACCGCCTCCCTTGTTTACAGGAACCTCCCTGGCCCCAGGCACCCGGGCTGGCGGAAGTGACTCAATTCTACCCCTCCTTTCTTCCCTTAAAAGGGAGAAAGTGACTGTTAGAACCCTGTTAACAAAACTCTCTTTTGTTACTCTGATGTCCAGAATTGGGGACTTTTGAATTTTGTTACTTTGTTTACAGGTCAAGATATAAAATTTTTTTAAAAATTTTGTTTACAACTTAAAACTCTGAACTTTTACACTTTGTTTACAGTTGAGAATGTTTTTTCCTTTGTTTACAAGTGAAAGGTCAGGAAAGTGGGAGAGGGGGTTAGAGGAGCCACCTGTGAGGACCCTGGACCTGGCCATCTCAAGGGGGCATCTAAACCTCAGCTCCCTCTGGTGAAAGGTCAGCCCTGAGTACCCTGTCAAAACAGCAGACCCGGAAGGCCTGGAGAGTGGGTGTTCTCTTATCACTGGAAACGGTGGTACACGGTTGGGGCACGGTCTGTGCAGACACCCCACACAGGTGACTACTCTTGGGAGGCAGTTTCTGAAGAGATTAGAAGTTCCACTTCCCTGACTGGTGCCAAATCTCACCAGCCATGATTCCAGCTCTCCTTACCCAGAATGACCCCAGTGCTCGAAGGCCTGAGGGGCCTGCTGAGGGGTGGAGAGAGAGTGTGTTTGCTATGTCCTAGGTTCTGTAGATGGCCCTCTCTGGGGGTCTCCCCCCTCTCCAGCTCAGCGGCCTCCTTCCCTGTCTGTGTAAATTGTTCCGTGAAGCCGCGCTCTGTTTTGGGAATAAACTTCTATAGAAAACAGTTGCTGCCTTTTTCTGTTTGGGGGATTAGAGGGAGTAGCTATGAATGACTCAGACCAGACTGACCTTTAGGACTCTGAGGCAACCCCCAACCCCCATCAATTTATTTTTAGCCCATTCCTTCAGAGATATGGACTGGCTTTCCATCTGTTTGACGCTAAATTCTGGCTCCTGGCCTTGTGATTAAGAAGTGTGAGCACAGGTGCTGAGAATAGGGGGCCAAGGGAAATTCCCTGCTTGGTCGAAGAAGTGGCAAGAGGACTTCCTGAATCTCAGAAACTGAAGCCTTAGCTAGGGGTCAAACCAACCCCAGGAACTGCCCTTGCAGTCCTCAGCCCATTGACATCACTGCCCCCCAAATCCCCTCTGACTTGGAGCTGGCCGGCTCATCCCTGCTGCCCAGGATGCTTCCTTCAGCGTGAGGCCCCAGCTGTCCCAGGTGTGGGGCTGAGTGGCCAAGAGTTGGAGGGAGGTCTTGGGAACCATCGCTCTCGGGTCTCAAAGACATGCTTTCTTCAGAGGGAAAGCCTGAGGGTGGCGCCCTCGGCTGGAGACCTGAGAGGACCCCACAGATCCAGGCTCTCTCCGGAGAGCTAAGTCTCCGGTCATCAGCCTCGTTCCCAGCCCACCTAGACACATGGAGGCTACTCTTCCATATCCTCCAGGGTCTTTCTCCTTGGGTACTCGATCAGCTCTGCGGTTCCACCGGGATCCCGGCGGAGGGATCGGCGAGTCACCGGGGAGTAACGAGCCAGGCAGCGGGAAGGAAGGGGTTAATCCACCCAGTGACGCCTCACGTGGGCCATACCCCAGCACAGTGATTGATCCAAGCCTTCACCGCCTTGCCCGGGGATTGGCTGCCAGGAGCCGGCTGCTCTCTTCCCGGCCCCGCCTTCTAGCCCCTAGCGGCTGCCCTCTGGAACCTCTGGACCGGCCGCCGCCGGGCCCCTCCGGGCCGCTATCCCGAGATGGGGCTGTCAGAAGGGTCAGGGTGAGTGCGAGCGCGGCCCTGGTCCCGTGTGTTCGCGTTTGCGTGCGTATCGGCGAGGCGCGGACCTCCCCGTGACCCCCGCGCGGGCGCCCGGCCTGGGTCAGCTCAGAGGGGAATCACCAAGTCCGGACCAGGGATTTCCAGTCTGCAGCACCGCCCTTTACTGTTTTACCGATTTTCTCTAGACGGCTGCCCCTCTAGCAGTGAGGGATGGGCAAGAGCCGGCACGACCCCAGCCCCCGTGGGCTGTGCGGCAAGCCGCTCGAGCACTGCGCGAGGGCTGGCCGGGGCCCGCAGGGGGGCGGCTGCGTATGGAGTAGCCCTGGCCCAGAAGTTGCTCCGAATGGGGTGCCTTGAGGGCCGGAGGTCTTTGCAAGAAGTCCCAGGTAGGGGCCTGAATTCATCCAGCAACAATTGACCTGGGATTGCGCTTGGGCCCGCTAGGGTTCATGTGCCCTCCTAGAGGGCGGGGCCAGGGATCTAGGCTCCTCCCTCCAAGCTAAGGTCCTGCAGTGGGTGGGTGGGGTAGTGGGGCAGACACCTTTAACAAGACCTGAGTGAGTGACTCAAGGAGGAGGCGCGAGGGGGCTCAAAGATCTCTGCGGGACAGCGGTGCCAGGAGTCTCTGAGGATCTTCTTTGCACCCGCTCCACTCCTTCCAAACGGATCAGCCAGGTTAGAGTCCTTTCCCAGGTGTGTTCCTACTCCTCAGGTTGGAGTCTCTCCCCAAGAAAGAGCTTCCCCCACGTAAGATCGTCCAATGAAATCTATTTCCAGGTGGGGTCTTTCTCCCATTCCAGGTAGGAGTCTCCCCCTTCAGATGGGAGCCTTCTGGGCAGGTAAGAGAGCTTCCCTCAGACTAGAACTTCCTGCCAGATGAGAGGTTCTCCCCAGGTCAGAACTTTCCTGGCTGGGGAAAATGTCTCAGCAGATGAAAGCTTTCTCCAAGATAATATTCCCCCTCTGAGATCTATTCTTGGAGAGATTTATTCGCAGGAGAGCTTCCCCCCAGATCAGAACTTTCCTGGCAGGTGAAAAATTTCCCATCAGGTGAGAGCTTCCTTCTCCAAGTAGATCCCCCTACTGACAACTATTCCCAGGTGAGATCTCTCCACCACTCCAGGTGGGAGCCTCTCCCTACAGGTGAGAGCTTCCCTTTCCAAGTGAGATTCCCCACTTCCCAGAGCTCCCCAAAGGGGAGAGCCATCCTCTGGCTTTCCCACACTAGGCCTGAGCTTATATACTAACCTGGATCCTGGGGCTGGAAGTCCAGGGGCAACCTTGTGTTAGAGAAGAGGATCTCATGTAGAGCCCTGAAACTTAGAGAGGGTTGCTGGAAGAACTGCAGCCAGGATTTGCTGGATCCCTTCCCAAAGTGTGCTCTTAGCCAGCCAGCACTGAACTCATGGGGCAGCTAGATAAAGACTCAGACTGGCCAGGGATTGGCTGGGGAAAGGCAATGGGCTGGAAGAGGCAGTTATTCCGGGGCACACAGGGCCGGGCAGCCACACCTGGACTGGAGGTATGGATCATGCTCATCCTGCTGTCTCTTCATGGGAGACTTTGGCCCAGGAGGAGACTTCCACTAGCCAAAGTCCAGGCACTGCTCCTGTTTGGGTGTGGGCATGGGGCCTACGGAGGGCAGCTGAGGCCAGGACCTGGAAAAATCAGGTGGGCCTTTCCCTTATCCCAGGTAGAGGCTGGGCCAGGGGTGCCCTTATAGTGTGTCTCTTGTCTTGCCATCCCCTAGACCAAGGGACACGCAGGCACTGCTTCCTGCCACACAGGCAATGGAGCTGCAGAGGCGAGACTACCATGTAGAGCGGCCACTGCTGAACCAAAAACAGCTGGAAGAGCTGGGGCACTGGAGTTCAGCACCCCGGACCCACCAGTGGCGGAGCTGGTTTCAGTAAGGCCAAGGATGGTAGTTAGGGGCTCTGGCATTGTCAGGTAGCCTCTGTTCCTAATACTTAACCCCTCGTGTCCCTAGGTGCTCCCGTGCTCGAGCCCATGCCCTACTGTTCCAGCACCTCCCAGTTTTGGCTTGGCTGCCTCGATATCGCGTGCGTGACTGGCTCCTGGGTGACCTGCTGTCTGGCCTGAGTGTAGCCATCATGCAGTTACCACAGGGTGAGCTACCTCTGATCTGGAGGCTCTAATCTTTGATCCTTGGGTGGTGAACCCAACCCTTCAAGGCCCTGGTCTGGAAGCCCTGTGGTTTGTGACCCCCCCTAACCCTGGAGCCCAGACCCCTGCCCCTGGAACCATGGCTCCTGACTCAGCCTTTCAAGTTCCTGGCCTCTGAGTTTGCATTGCCACCATTTCACCCCAGGCCTGGCCTATGCCCTCCTGGCTGGACTGCCTCCTGTGTTCGGTCTCTACAGTTCTTTCTACCCAGTCTTCATCTACTTCCTATTTGGCACTTCCCGGCACATCTCTGTGGGTGAGTGGAATAGGCTAGGCCCTGTAGGAGGATGCACATCCACTATGGAAGAAAGGGTGAAGGAGGACTGAGCAAGGCAGTGGAGCTAGGGGAAGATTGAGGCACTGGTGCTAGGCAGCTGGGAGGTTAGCTGGGAGGTCATCCCTAGGCAGGACTGGGCTGTTGACCACGGGACCACAGATTCAGTGTCCCTCAAGGCCCTGGCTCCGGGAAGATTTGGTGAGGCAGCTTTAGGGCCAAGGGCCCTGGCAGAATCTTCACCAACATGAGGCAAGTCATATCCCCTTCATCATTCCATCCTTCACAAGAGGAGTGGTTCTTGGGTCAATGGATTAAAGTGGACCAATGGGCACTGCCCCCTGTGTTCAGGGCCAACTTTTGCTAGCCATCTTCCAGAGACCTTGAGTATAGGATCCACTCCTGATCCTGGCAGTATCAGACCACCAACTTGACTCCCTGTATTGACACAGCTGTAGGCTGAAGGTATTAGTCCTAGAATTGGATATTTCCTGGCCTCTCCCTTAAGACCAAGGCCCCAAGACAGGGAAGTGTCCTTTCCCCTTTAGACCTGCCCTGCTTTGTTCCTGCAGGGACCTTTGCTGTCATGTCTGTGATGGTGGGCAGTGTGACAGAGTCCCTAGCCCCGGATGATGACTTCTCTCAGGCCTTGAATGCCACGGTCAATGAGGCAGCCAGAGATGCTGCCCGGGTGCAGCTAGCCTCCACGCTCAGTGTCCTGGTTGGCCTTTTTCAGGTGTGGGACAATCAGGAGTGAGTGAATCCCAGTGTCCCCCAATCCCTCTGTCTATACCCCTGCCAGTTCCTTTGAGTGTCTAACCATTAGTCTTGCTGTTCACTCATCCCCCTGAGCCCATCTGCCTCAAGTTCCAGCCACCCTTAGCACCTCCACCTCACCTGACAGTCTCCTGCTTCCCACAGGTGGGGCTGGGCTTGGTCCACTTTGGCTTTGTGGTCACCTACCTGTCAGAGCCTCTGGTCCGTGGCTATACCACGGCTGCATCCATCCAGGTCTTCGTGTCGCAGCTCAAGTATGTGTTTGGCCTTCATCTGAGGAGCCGCTCTAGGCCACTGTCTCTCATCTATGTGAGTGAGGATGGGAGACAGGCTGGATGAATGTGCCCTAAGACTTTTGAGTGCTGGCTGTGACCTCCACCTCTCTAACAGACAGTGCTAGAGGTCTGCTGGAACCTGCCCCACAGTGTGGTCGGCACCATCATCACTGCAGCTGTGGCGGGCGTGGTACTTGTAGGGGTGAAGCTGTTGAATGACAAGTTGCAGCGGCACCTGCCCATACCACTGCCTGGGGAACTGCTCACGGTTAGATGGCCAGGGGAGAAGGACAAGTGAAGGTGTATCCATGCCATGTGGGCAGCCCTCAAGTATTTGAGGGCCATTTGGGGTGGGCCCTTCCAGGGTTCCTGGGAGTTAAGGGGCACCACAGCAGAAAGCCCCCATATTGGTAGCTCCCTTCACCTCCTGACAGTGTTTCCCCCTTCCCCAAAATGGTCATGTCTTTCTCTCATCCTACTGAGAACTTCTTTGCACTCCTTGGAAGATTTTTCACCAGCCCCCTTCCTTACCCCCAAAATAGTTTACCCATCTCCCCTCCCCTGATTCCACCCTCTCCCTTCCTTGTCTCTGCCCTCTCCCTACAGCTCATAGGGGCCACAGCAATCTCCTATGGCGTGGACCTGAAGCAGAAATTTAAGGTGGACGTTGTGGGCACCATCCCTGCAGGGTGAGCACTGGTCTGCTGTCAGGTCAGGGAGGGTTAGATACCCAAAGCCAGGGCCTTCCTTTGGCCTCACAGATGCCCCCCACAGGCTGGTGCCCCCAGTGGCTCCCAGCCCCGAGCTGTTCGTAAAGCTTGTGGGAAATGCCTTCACCATCGCTGTGGTTGGGTTCGCTATTGCCATCTCGCTGGGGAAGATCTTCGCCCTGAGACATGGCTACCGGGTGGACAGCAACCAGGTCTGAGGGACAGGGGTATGTTGGGGGTAGCCAGGTCTACAGGGGCCATGGGGACTGGGGATATGGAGGGTCAGGTGGGACATAGGTGTGCCAGGACCATGTGGGGGACACATGGGGACAGCAGCAAGTCTTTGGGTGCAGTTGGCTGGGGGTGGGGGTGGGGACACATAGGCCCAGACACAGTGGAATGATGGCTAGGTGCTGCTAGGGATGTTTCTCACACACACCCATACTCCTTCCCTCAGGAGCTGGTGGCCCTTGGCCTCAGTAACTTCATTGGGGGCATCTTCCAGTGTTTCCCCATCAGCTGCTCCATGTCTCGGAGCCTAGTACAGGAGAGTGCTGGGGGGAACACACAGGTGGGCACCCACACACTGCTTTGCCAGGGTCATCCCCTCTTTGTCCATCCCCCAACCCCTTGCCCTGCCCTGCCCCTTGCTCACCGCTGCTGACTTCCCACTCAGCCCTATTTATCCTTGCTCACCCCTTCTCACACCTACTCCTACTCAACCACCCCCGCTTACCCCTACCCCCACTCACCCCATACCCCCTTGTTGACCTTACCTTCACTTGCTCACCCCCCCATCCTACAGGTGGCTGGAGCTGTCTCCGCTCTCTTTATCCTCATCATCATTGTCAAACTTGGAGAACTCTTCCAAGACCTGCCTAAGGTGAGCCCACACCCTCACCCATCTGGCTTGGGGACCTTGGCCTGGCCTGGGGCTCAGAGCAGTCAGTCAGGACCAAGGTGAGGGAAAGGGATATAAGGTCATGTCCTGTTTTTCAAAGTTGACATCTTTGGAGTGAGACTTAGAATCAAGGGTCGGGGGTTAGAGCCTTTCAGAGTCAGAGTCAAGTTGCTAGGGACAAGGATGGACAGTGGTCAGTGTTGGGGTTATGCTCTGGTGCTGGGGGTCGCATTGTTAGTATCTATTATCTCTCAATGACACCCTCCACCCTACCCCCTGCCCCAGGCAGTCCTCGCAGCCACAATTATTGTGAATCTGAAGGGCATGTTGATGCAGTTTAAGGACATATGCTCTCTCTGGAAGGCAAATCGAGTGGATCTGGTGAGAGGCCTGGGAGCCCAGGGCTGGGACTGGGAGGCCTTCAGCTCAGTGACTGATCTAGACTGTTGACTACTGCTCCTCTGTTCTCAGCTCATCTGGCTGGTGACCTTTGTGGCCACCATCCTACTGAACTTGGACCTTGGCCTGGCAGTTGCAGTGGTCTTCTCCCTCCTGCTTGTGGTGGTCCGCACACAGCTGTGAGTCAACTGCTTTTGCTCCCCCCGCCCATTCTAGGTAGGGAGGGAGGGAGTGAGGTTACACTGGCTTCCCCCAGCCCTGCCCACATCTCTGGGTGGACTCCAGTCTCCTTAGCACCCCCTGTTGCCCCCTTATTTTCCCCCTCATCTCATGCCCTCTCATCTTGAGCTCACTCTGTCCTCCACAGACCCCACTACTCTGTCCTGGGGCAGGTGCCAGACACAGATGTTTACAGAGACATGGCAGAGTACTCAGAGGTGAGTGGCAGGGGCTGAGGAGATGCTGTGGGTGGGGTGGGACAGAGGCAGAACAGGCCTTTGTCAGTCCCATCCACACCTGACATTAAGAGCTAGGGACAATTTGGCTTTTGGTCCTTGATATTTCAAGTGAGGGGTTTGGGTCTATGGCCATTCTGGGCCCCTTCTGTGCGGGGACAGAAGAAGAGTATATAGAGATGGGTCCATGGGGGAGATGGTCTTAAGAGTAAATAGCACAAGCTTCATTTTGTAGAGCAGCCCTGGGTCAGGGGTGCCAGAGGTGCAGGATGATAGAGCACCAGTGTTCAGGGGTCTGCTTCCTGATCTGGTCAATGGAGTTACTAAATCTCCAATCACTCACCTCTTGAGAGGTCTTGTGCCGGGTGCT
This sequence comes from Orycteropus afer afer, assembly GCF_000298275.1. NCBI lineage: Eukaryota > Metazoa > Chordata > Mammalia > Tubulidentata > Orycteropodidae > Orycteropus > Orycteropus afer. The sequence goes on along the minus strand of NW_006922085.1, from coordinate 435,108 downwards.
GGGGACAAAAGTAGAGGGCTCTGGAATAAGATAAAGTGTTGTCCCCAAACGTGGAGCTTTGAAGGCTGAGCACAGTATGATTAGGCAGAGTGGAGGAGGAAGCAAGGGCTCTGAAATGTGGGGGATGGTAGGCGGGAGCAGCCCCACTGGATGGAAAGGGAACTGGGAGAGTGGGGGCACATTGTGTGCTGGTGGGAATGCTGAGCAGAGTTGGAGGCTACATCTCGAATGGGGTAGAGAGCCTGGTTGAGATAGCAGCTTAGGAGGGTCTCAGGCTGTGTGCGGAGAACAGGCCACAGGGCAGGGGTAGAGACCCAAGAGGAAGAGGAAGAGCTGCCTAAGCCTGGCTCCGGGGAGTGGAGGGAGATGTGGGGAGGAAAGGGTAGGGGATGTTCCCTGGAGGAAGCTCTGCCAGGCCTAGGCCAGGGTAGGGGAGTGGGATGGGGTGGTGATGGGAGGAATGTCACAATGACATCATCAAGCCTCTGGCCTAAGCACCTGTGGGACATGGGGCCCTAGGCTGGGCCCACATTGGTTAAGGAGCAGAGGGTTGGGGGTAGTGGGCACTGGGGTGCTCTAGGGAGGAAAGACAGGGAAACAAGATGCTGCTGAAGGAGTGACATGCTCAGCCGCCCCCAACTCCAACCTGTCCCAGGCCAAGGAGGTCCCCGGGGTGAAGATCTTCCGTTCCTCAGCCACCGTGTACTTTGCCAATGCTGAGCTCTACAGCGATGCGCTGAAGCACAGGGTAGGGCACGGAGCCCCCGGTGGGTGTCAGGCTGGTGCCAGGCCCCTTCCTCCCCAGAGCGCCCACACCCCTTCTGTCCCATTTGCCGCCAGTGTGGTGTGGATGTTGACCACCTCATCTCCCGGAGGAAAAAGCTGCTCAGGAAGCAGGAGCAAAATCTGAAGCGACTGCAGAAGGAGAAGCAGCCCCAGAAACAGGCAGGGGCCCCTTTCAGCCATTGACTCCTGGCCTCTGCTACTGACCCCACTCAGCCTTTTTCCCATTCTCCTGGGTTCCTGACCTCCCACCTAACTCTTTAGCCCTTCTCCTTTCTCCCTAATGCCCCCAGGAACCCCATCTCACTCCTCTAGCAGGTCAGGATTCTAGGTGGCATTTTGTTTTTCTCTCATCTCCTGAGCCAGTGATAGTGTGAACCACCACAGTCTTCTTCTGTTTGTATGACTGTTCCTGGAACTGGTCAGAACCCCACAGCCTGCGGGCTAGCTGGTGACTGAGCAGATCCCTGGGTCCCACAGCTTGCAGTCCTGGCCCACTTATCTGCCTAAAGCCAGGGAATGACACCAGGCCTGCCTGGAAAGGCTATCATGTAGCAGCTGGGTGAGCTCTTTCCCATCCCCCACTCTTTCTGGCCTAGGTTGCCTCCTTCAAGGACACTTCATTCTCCATCCATGTCAACACTAGCCTTGGAGATACTGAGGTCAACAATGTGGAGGACTCTAAGGTCAAGGTAAGGCTGGCATGGGAGAGGAGGGCCAGCTGTGAGCTGCAGAGGCGTGGGTACCCATATGTGTCCTGGGAGGGAAGCCATGGACCTACTGGGTGTGGGTTCAAGGCTGTAGATTCATGATGCTAATCAGAGAAATGGGGTGATGGACAAGCTGAGTCTGTGGGGAGCTCTTTTGTGACAAGAACTCTGCTTGTGGCTCTCTTGTCTGTAATCTGACTTTGAATGTGTAGATGCCATCAGACCCCACAATCTGTGCTCTTGGATAAAGAAGAGGAATTAGATATGTGGGGAAAATTCTAGGTGTTAAAGCTCAATTGGAAAGCCCAGCTGGGTGTGAAGTGTCTGTGTGCGAGTGTGTGCACACATGTGCATGTGCATCTGCGGGGCTTACCTCCCCACAGCCTCAGCTCTGTTCCTGGTCCCCCCACCCTACTCCACTCCAGTTGGCTGAGAATGGGGTATGGTCTCCCAGCTCACTCCCTTTTCAAGTGTCTTTATTAAGCCTCAGCCTGGCAGGTGGCAGAGCAGCAAGTGCATGTCTGTGTGTTCCCCTAGTCTTGCATGCTCTCCTGTGCATGTGTGTTGCTGCTTCCTCATGTCTTTGTCCTCATGTGTCCTCTATACATCCCCAGTGTGCCCTCCATGTATGGGGGTGTTTAACACTGGGCACATGTCCCACATCTGATGCTGTGTGTCCCTGCCCTCACCTCATCATGGGCAGCCCTTGCAGCATGTCCAATTCCCCAGGAGGTGAGCACAGAGGATGAGCAGGATGGTACAGTGGCCAGTGGTCAAGAAGGTGCCAAAGCTCCAGATGTGTTCACACTGAAGGCCCTGGGCCTGCCTCAGCCAGACTTCCACAGCCTCATCCTGGACCTGAGTGCTCTTTCCTTTGTGGACACTGTGTGCATCAAGAGCTTGAAGAATGTGAGGGGCTGGGGCACCCCCAAGAAAGACCCAGGGGAGGACAGGGCTCCTCAAGCCTCCACCCTGACCCCATAACTTGCTCTGAGAGCCCTGTGAGCTACCTCTCCTAGCCCTTTCCCCCCAGCTTGCCTGAGTCCTCCCTTTTCTGCTGCAGATTTTCCGTGACTTCCGGGAGATTGAAGTGGAGGTGTACATGGCTGCCTGCCACAGTGCGTGGGATGGGGACAGCTGGAGTGGTCTGGGGAAGGGATGGGGTGGGGCTCTTCTGGTCAGGGGATCTGCCAGGTGGCATAAGGAAAAAGTCTTTCTCTGCAATTGGAGGTCATAGGTGTCCTGGGAGTCAGGAGTGACTGAATGGGATTAGTTACAGCCTCAGGGGCAGAGGTCAGGGGTAAGAGGGGTCAGGGTGACTGGGAGCTGGGGTGTCCTGGTGGTTCTGAGAGTCAAGGGAGGCCCATTCTTCGCCTATAGCTCCTGTGGTCACTCAGCTTGAGGCTGGGCACTTCTTCGATGCATCCATCACTAAGCAGCATCTCTTTGCCACTATCCATGATGCTGTTACCTTTGCCCTCCAACATCCAGGGTCCAGCTCCATTGGCCCTGTTTTGGTGAGCTGACTCCTGACCTCTGGCCCACTGAGCCCTTTTTTGTTTATTTATCGCTTGTCCCTACCCTGACCTTGGGAGCCCCATCCTGGTGACCACAGCTCTGCCTGCAGTGGACCTTCTTGCCTTCCCCCAACCCCACCTTCTGGGAAAGCTATTTCTCTGGACAGGGGATGCTGTCCTGGGGGGAGAGGTTGGTACGTGTTGAGAGAAGCCTTTGGAAACCCACTGGAGCCTCTCCTCCTCTGCCTTGTCAGGTCACCAAGCTCTGACCAGGTTGTTGTCCTGCCTGTGACTGCCTACTTCTGGAGGATGTGACGGGGAGCCCTCAAGATGCCTCCACCCCTAGGCCACCTCCAGGTGCCACCCAGGATTCCCCTCCATGTACACACATATACACAACTCAGGGATGGAGGTCCTGGAATGGGGTCCTGGAGCCAGGTGGGCACTGACTGGGGTTGGGGGGCAGGGCTGAAGCAAGTTTTTAAGAATAAAGATTTGTTTGCCTACCTCCAGGCTCTCTTGTGACGTGGTGGGGCTTGGCTGGGAGTGGGAGGGAGAGTCCTCAGCCCTGGCTCCTGATCCTTCTTATGCCCCAAAGTGGGAACTATGATCAGAAGTTGGGCAAGATTTGGGGAGGGAAGTGTCAGGAGAGTATGGAGCAAGGGGGAGAGCTGTAGGGCCAGACTCAAGGTGCCACATGCCAGGTTCAAGTTCCCCTCAGTCATGCACAGCCCTCAGATCCTGTTCCTCAGCTGTAACAGCTGGAATCAGAGCTGCTTCTCAAAAGTAATCAATTCTCAGGGATACCTGATAATGTGCAGGGTTGGGCAAGTGCCACTGGGCAGTACCCAGAGGATATAGAGTGAACACCTGAACCTGCTCAGAGAGTATAGATATTCCCAGGTGTTGCTGGTCTGTATTGAAAAGTAAGAACAAACTAGATGGATTTGCTTGAGAAAAAATGCCTGTTCATGTCATTAGCTCACCTGGGCTTTGTGGTCACTGGCAGCCAGGAAGCATGTGTTGATTTCTACTGTACAGTGCCAATATTCAGGCATATGGCACAATGGGTAGTAGTCAGACTCCCCAGGCCCCAGTGCTGACAAGGATTGAGTGATGGGGTGGAGGTAGGGGGCTAGAAACTTCCAGAGCATGAGATAAGTCCTGCTTATCAGTAGAACAGGAATGGTAATAGTACCTGCCTCATGGGGTTGCTAAATGAGTACTAAATGAGTCAACACCAAGAAATGCTTAGAACACCTGCTCAAAACGTGAGTTTTGCCACTCATTGGGTACGGACCAGGTGCCAGGCTCTGTGCTGGGTGCTGTCCCAGACTTGAGAGTGGATAGAGGCTGACCTGCCCTCCAAGTCGCTCAGGTGTCCCTTGCCCAGCTCTGCTTTTATTATGCTCCATCTGCCTCCCCCTTCCACCCTGGAACCTCAGTCCAGGAAGGCAGAGTGATTTGTCTGCTCCGGCGTGGTCATGTCCTGGCGCCAGGAATGCTGTGTGGCACATGGCAGGTGCTAAGTAAATACTGACTGAAAGAAGCTGATATACTGGAGTGGGAGGCAGACCTCAAGCAATTTGCAGGTAGTTGGAAATGCTTTGAATAAGACAGGCGTCATGTGAAAGATTTGTGTTACCCAAGATGGTCACAGGAGGAAGATTCAGGGAGGAGGTGACACTTGAACTGAGACTCCAACTGTGTGAAGATGTCTTTCTAGGAGCAGCATTTCTGGCATCGGGAACAGCAGACATGTTCTGGGAACATGAGGAAGGCCTGTGTGCCTGAAGCAACTAGAACATCAGTTGATGGCTAGAACACAACTCTCAGAGCCTCACAGGCCAGGGTGAGGCCTTCAGGCTTTATTCTGAGAGGGGAGCTGCTGGTGGGTTTTGATGAAAGGCCTGTCAATCTGACCCATGTTTTTTAAACACTGCTGCAGTGGAGACTATGAGGCGGAGGGGAGGGGAGGAGGGGAGGGAAGCAGTGAGCAGCTTGGCCTGGGTTGGTGCTGCCACTGGTGGAGAGCTTCTGGCTTTAGGGGCTGCCCAGGTTGAGGAGGTCTGGAGGGAAAAGAGGCTCTCCTTCAATCTTAGGCCAAACCACCAGCTAGGAGAGTGGGACCCAGAGCCCCAAGCCTGCCATCCTCCCTCAGCCTTGAAACCTAGCTTCCCTTTGTTGTCCACTACCACCTGTTTCCTAGACATGGGCCCAGCTGGAACCAACTGCCTTGGAGCTGGAGCCAGGGCTGCCACCTGGGGGAGGGGTGTTTGCTGGTTGCCAGGCGCCCAGGTTCCGGCCTCAGATACTTGCCAAAGCCATGCTGCACGCACTGCACTTACTGCCCTTACTGTTCCTGCTGGCAAAGACTGCCCCTACACAAGCCTGGTCACGGCCCCTCTGGTACCAGGTGGGGCTGGACTTGCAGCCCTGGGGTTGCCAGCCCAACAGCTTGGAGGGTTGCAAGGGTGGCCTGGGCTGTCCTGGCTATTGGATGGACCTGGGCATATCAGACCACATCTACCCTGTGGCTGGGGTCACCGTCACCACCACCATGATGCTGGTGATCAGCCGAGCGGTGTTGCAGCGGCGCCGTGCACTGATCCCCAAGGCTGAGGTGAGCACAGCACTGCTCTGTCCTCCCTGGCCTCCCGCCTCTGCTTGTATCCAATAGTCTTCACCCAGCCCTCCCCATCAGCTCATCCATTCCCCCACTCATGCCTTGTGGGCCTCTTGCCTTCCCCAACTCATATCTCAAGGTCGCTACATCTGTCCACCCATATCCATGGAGCCCATGTCCATCCATCCATCAGGCTTATGCCCCATTGCCAGTACCCCGCATACACATGTCCCCCTTCAGTACTCCTGCTTCTCATTCAGTCCATGGGCCCCCTGACCACCCTTCTTAACCCACAACAGGCACTCACCGATCCTCCATTGCCCTTAGCTCCACTCCCTTTAGGCACTGTCCTCCACCCTACTCCTCCACCCTAGTTCCATTTTTGCTCCTAACTGTACCCCATTCTCTCCCTCCATGTCCTCTCACTCCTGCCTCTTGGTCCTAGCCTCAGCATGCACAGGTGACCACTGAGCCTTGTAGACCCAAGAAGCAGCGGGGTCCGATCTCAGACCGAGCCCTTCTCTTGGGTGTCCTGCACATGATGGATGCCCTCCTGCTTCATATAGAGCGCCACCTGCAGCGTCTAGCCACCCAGTCACATATCCAAATAAAAGGGAGTCCCACTCAGAGTGGGTGACCTGATACATGTCTCTCTTTGCCTGATGACTGGCTGGCATGGATGGCCTGGGTCCTGGGCTAGGGCTTGGGTCTTTGCATCAGCTCTCCCTGGGTCTGCCTAGACCTTATGTCCCCTTGCCCACTCAGCACCAGGTGACTTATTGAGATACTCATGAGGGACTGGGCCTCAGTGCCCAGGATGGATGCGTGGGGCTCAGGCTGGCTCATCACCCCCACTAACTGATCCCTCCTTTCTAAAGAACCCACTTCCAATCACTCACCACTGCTCTCCTGGCCTGACTGGCCTCTGGGGAGCCCCAGTGTAGTGGGAGAAGAGGTGAGCATCAGGGTGATCCAGGGAAGGCTGTCCTGACGAGTGGGTGTGGAAAAGGGCACCACAACAGAGGCTCCTGTCTGAGTGAAGGCCACGTGCTGTGAGTGATACTCGAGGCACACTGGCCAGGTGGGCAGCACTCAGTGCCAGGCGAGGGGTCAGGTTTCTCCAATGTGCAGGGGGAGTGGAGGAGGAGGGGCCTAGTTAGCTAAGGAGTGTTCCGGGCAATGGTGAGGCTGGAACCAGACTCTGAGGAGCTCTGAGGGGGTACTGAGTGTTCTGGGTCCTCAGTCACCATAGGGTCACACTTGCTCTCTTGCTTCACCCCTGACACTGCCTCAGAGAGGCTGCCGAGGAAACTTACGACTTTCGTCCTGCCAGCAAAATGCAACTGGCTCAGGTATCCTTTTTCCCTGGCCCTGCAAGGAAGAAGAGCAGGGGTGTCGCTGCTCTGAGTTTGCAGGCAACCACTCCCTGGTCACTGGACTGCTACCCGCTCTTCCTTGTTGAGGCCCAGTAGCCTCAGCCTGGAACCAGGTGGGCAGGCTGAATTGCCTTCATCTTTATGGAGGCCTTGAATGTGCCCTGGTGCCTGAGTGGGCCTTGCTCCAAGGCCCTAGGAAGTGGAGTGAGGGCTGAACCTCACTGAAGGAGCCTTTACCCCTTTTCTCTCTTCCTTCTACCACAGACGATCCAGGCTGAGTGGGGTCTGAGACCTGTGCATTTTTAGGGTCCCTGTTTTAGAAAAAGAATACCAAGTTATGAATTCAGAAATAGAAACAGAAGTTAATAAAAACAATGAGGCAAGAAATCACAACAAATAATAAATTTTGAAAAGTCGGCAAACACTGTTAATACAAAATCCAGAAAAATAATATCTTTTTGCTGACTTCCTGACATATTTTTGTAATTTTTTTTTTCCTACGTATTCTGGCTGCTCATTCTGATGGCCTCTATACAGAACAAAGATTTTATCATTTTTTTTGGTTGTAGTTGATAGGTTTTTTTTTTTTTTTTACCTTTTTTGTTGTTGAGAACATACACAGCAAAAACACATACCAATTCAAATTTCTACATGTACAATTCAGTGACATTGATTACATTCTTTGATTGTGCAGTCATTCTCACCCTTCATTTCTGAGTTGTTCCTCCCCCATTACCATAAACTGACTGCCCCCTAAGGTTCCTATCTAATATTTTGAGTTGCTGTTGTCAATTTGATCCCATGGAGATAGATCTTAAAAGGCACAATGCTCAAGGCAGACATTTCTACTAGTTAAGCTATGATGACTTTAGAGGATATATATATATGTATATATATATATATATATATATATATATATATATATATATATATATATATATAATTATTATTGTGCTTTGGGTAAAGTTTACAGAGAAAATTCATTTTCCACATAGCAGCTGAACACATTTTGTTTCATGACATTGACTGCAATTTCCCACAATCTAATAGCTGTCTTCCCACTTCCTCCCTGTAGTTACCTTCAGAGGATATTTTTGGTTTAAGGTTTAAAGATGATCTCAGGCAATCATTTCAAGGTTCATCCAGTCTCGATGGCTCCAGAAAGTATGGATTCCATGCGACTTTGAAATTCTGTTCTCCATTTTCCCCCTTTTGATCAGTATTCTTCTTTTTGGAAAAAAAAAAAAATTTTATTATGATTTAGGTGAAAGTTAGATTTTGTATTTTTTAGAAAATATTTTCAATGGAGAGAATAGAAAGATAACTCAGTTTTCCTTCTAACATGGTTGATTGAAATTTGTGTTCCAATTATTGATAGTTCAGAAAAGTTCTTTCATTTTGTAACTTGTTATTGATGGTGTAAAATGAAAATTCTAGATTACTGTCAAATTTGGGAAACCTCCATCCACTTTTTTTCATATGGGAAATGTAAGATTTGGAAGAATTTTCCCCGGATGAACTTCCGGCTCCATACATTTCAAACCTTGTCTTCCCTCTATGGCCCAGAATTTTTCCAGTGCTGGGTGCTGTGGGCCAGTTACTAGGACCTTGCACTTCTGAGCTGGAAGCTCTGACCCAGCAGGAGGTTCCTGAAGGCCATTCCTACACCAGGATGGGAACTTCACCATACACAAAAGTAGAGCAAACCATTATAAATAGTTAGTCCCTGGGTGGCACAAACTGTTAAGCGCTCAGCTGTTGACTGAAAGGTTGGCCATACGAACCCATCCAGAGGCACCTCAGAAGAAAGGCCTGGAGATTTGCTTCTGAAAGGGCACAGCCTCAAAAACTCTGTGGAGCACAATTCTCTGACAAATATGCGGTCACCATGAGTCAGAATCAACTTGACCGCAATTAGTTTGCTTTTTGGTTTTAAACTCAATCCAAGTGTATCCCTGCAGTCGAGTTGGAGAGCCCCCTTCAAGGAAGGTCTGCTGCTGCTGCCAGCCACTGAGCCAGTGGCCAGAGGGCAGAGCCCTCTTGAAACTAGCCTTCTCCCTTTGCCCAACCCTTTCCCTCCCTCCTTCCTCAGGGGCTGACCATAAGAGCTCCCTGGTAAACATCCTGCACCACTCTGATTGGCCTCTCAGAGCCTGTTTCCCAGAGACCTAACCTGGGATAGTCTCCAAACCACCTTCCTCTCAGCTGGATTCTGACATGGCCTCTCCCATATCTCCCATATGAGGGAAAGTAGGAGAGAGAGGAGTCTGAATAAAAAAGCACAGACATCCTACTTGAACGCAGTTAGGATATATTAATTTCACAAATTTTTAAAAAACATTTGACCCTGTGGGCGCACTGCCAGGGCGCCTCCCAAGGCCTGGGAAAGAAGAGCACTAAAACTCGAGCTTCATCAGCCTCTCGTTAGGCCCACTTCCGCATTCTCATTCTACAAGGTTTATTGAACACCTCCTGTTTGCCAGCTCTGTTGTGAACCAATGTACACAAAAGACCCGGCTCCTCCCTCATCCACTCAGAAGCCGGTGATGGTGGTGGTGGTGGTAAAACCTACTCAAAAAGGCAATTACTCTGCAGAGCTATGCTGGCCCCACAGAGGTGTGGCAGGGTTGGACTGAGTGCTGGGACCTGTAGGATGAGTCGGTGACTAGAGGTGGGGAAAAGTGTCCAGTCAGAAGGGTAAGCACATGTAAGGTCCCAGCGAGAGGGATGATCTTGACCTGTTCCAAGAACTGTAAGGTGCTCAGGACTTTAGGAGGGAAAAAGGGCTCTAGAGGGCAGAAGGAAGTGGGCTGGGGAGGGGCAAGACTTGGATGACTCCTGACAAGGGTGTGGTAGGCAGAACAGTGCCCCTTTTCCCAAAGATATCTATGTCCTAATCCCTGAGACCTGTAAGTATGTCATATCATGTGGCAAAAGGAACTTTGCAGATGGAATTAAGGTTAAGGACCTGAAAATAGGGAGATTATGCTGGATTATTTGGATGAGCCCAATGCAATCACATGAGGCCTTAAAAGAGGAAAAGGATGACAAAAAGAGTTGGTTGGAAAGATTTGAAGTGTGAGATGAACTCCACCTTCCATTGCTGGCTTTGAAGATGATGGAAGGGGGCCACAAGCCAAGGAATTCAGGTGGCCTCTAGAACCTCGGAATAGCTCTCAATTGACAGCCAGTGGAGTGGAGTGGAGTGGAGGGGGTGCTGGACTGGAGGGGACTTAAGAGAGGATGGGAGGAGAGGAAAGGAGCTCTGGTGGTTCAGTGCCTGAGGCACCTGACTTCTAACCAGAAGGTCAGTGGTTCAAACCCACTGCCATTCCATGGAAGGAAGACCAGGCAATCTACTTCCATAAAGATTTACCACTTCAGAAACCCAATGGGGGTCGCTATGAGTTGGAACCAACTCGATGGCAGTGGGTCTGGTTTCTTTTTTGGTGGGGGGGGGAGGAGAGGAATTGGAGGCAATGAGCATAGCCAACTCTTTGGGGGAGCTTGGCTAGAAGGACGGCATAGGGTGGTGGTCACTGAGAGAGGGTTGTGGGGCAAAGAGAGAGTGTTTTAATGATGGGATGCTCCCAGCTTTTGCAGTAAATTCTGCAGCAGCACAGGCTTTGGAGGATTGAGCAGGGTGGGCTCCAGGATGCCAGGCCCCAGATGTCCTCCCCAAAGGTAGCTGGCATCCCAGTAGGGACTAGAACATGCAAATAAACAAGTAAAGAGGCATATTTATTTTCATCTCTTTTGTCTGCATATGGCATTCACTACATATATATGTATATATATTTACTATATATATATATATACACACATGCACACACACATCTTGCTTTTTTTATTTAATGACAATAATAATTATAGTCATTGCTGATAGTTATGTAACAGTTACACTATGCCAGTTTCTGTTCTTTATATATATTAGATAATTTAATGCCTCACAGCTCCATGGGGTATAATTTTGGAGATGAGTATACTTAAATACAGAGAGGTCAAATAACTGTGCCAAGGGTCCACTGTTAGTGAGAAGCTCAGTGCCCAAGTCATAACCTGTAGCTCGAATCTCCACAAAGTGAACATACGTGGGTGACAACTATCTGAGTCAAGAAGCTCAAGCCCCACCTGGTTCATGCCTTTCTCAGCCATGACTCTCTTCTTCTCAAAGACAACTATGATCTTATGATCTTTATTCTTAACACCAAAGGTGAGTTTTCTTACAGTATTTTGAAAATGCCTCTCCATCATCTTCTGGCTTGCAGAGTTTCTGATAAGAAGTCTGCCGTATCTTTGCTTTTCTGTATGAAATTTATCTTTCCGTAGGTTAGCTTTCCAGTAATACATCAGTGTTTCACTGGTATTCATAAGGTTCTCACTGGAAAATATTTCGAGAAATGGATAGCCCCTTCTTTCTGAGTCTGTCTTAGTCTGGAAGCTCCACTGAAACTTGTCTACCCTGCTGATATTTGAAATACCAATGGCATAGCCTCCAGCCTCACAGCAACATGTAAGCCACCACAGTACGACAAACTGACGGATGAGTGGTATAGCAAGGACATTAAGGCTGGCACAGAACCAGGCAGTGTTTCGTTTCATTGTATATAGGGTCACTATGAGTCAGAGCCAACTCGGCAGCACCTACCACCACCACCACCAAGGTTAGCTTTGACTGTTTTTGAATTTTATAGAAATGGAATCATATAGTATGAGTGCTTTCATCCCTGGCTCCTCATAGCCATCAGTCTGTTTCCAAGCATCATCCAGGTTGCTGCATGCAGCAGTAGGTCATTTGCAGTATATGTTTTTCACTGTATGAATATAACACAATTTATGGTTCCACTCTCCTGCTGATGGGCATTTTTTGGTTATGTCCCGTTTTGGATTGTTATAAGGAAAACTGCTATGAATATTGTTGCATAAGGCTTTGGTGCCAGTGTTCACCCATTTCTTTGAGGTGTATACTATGAGTAGAGTTGTGCTTTGGTTGTACATATGTCCAGTATTACCAGATTCTGCCAAAAACATTTTGCAAAGCAGCTGTACCATTTACCCTACAACTAGAAGTGTATGAGAGTTCCAGCTGCTCACATCCTGGCTAAAATTTGGTATGACTAGTCTTTTTACCTTTTACTTCTGTGGTGGGTATACAATAGTATCTCATTGTGGTTTGAGTTGCTGCATTTCCTTGATGACTAATGCTGTCGTGTACTTATTCATGTGTTTATTTGGCCATTTGATTATCCTCATTTTCTCAGTGACTTTTAGTTTCCATTTCTCTTATTGGGGGTGAGATTGAGCACATTTTCAAAATGTTTAGGAGCTCTTGGAATTTCCTTGTCGGTGAACTGTTTGTCATGTGTTTAAACTTTTCTTTATTGGATTTCTTTATTATGGATTTGTAAGAGTTCTTAATATATTAGGGAAAGACGTCTTTTGCAATATGGTTTACAAATATTATTCCCAGTATATGTAACTAGTGTTTTTCCTCACTAATATTTTTTATTTTCATGTTGTTGATGTTATCAAGGCCTTTCTAGCCTAGAGCAATTGATTTAAAACATGAATCAGAGTCCATCATTCCCCACTTAAAAGCTCCAATGATCTCCACTGCCTGTGGGATGAAACCTAGCCTCAGACCATGGCCCGGGAAGTCCTGAGGCTCTGGCCTCTGATTTCCCCTCGGGCTACATCCATCACTGCCCAGCCACCTTTGCTTCTCACTGTGCTCCAGCCACAAGAGTCCTTCTTGCACCTTGAAAACACCAAGCTTGTTCACACCTCAGGGCTTTTGCACATGTTGTTCTCTCTGCCTGGATGGTTTTCCTCCAGTACTCACACGACGGTTTTCCCCCAATACTCACACGACTCTCATCAATCAGGTCTTGGCTCAAACAACCCTTCCTCAGAGAGGCCCCCTGATTCTCTCACCCTTACAAGGACTGTATTTTTCCTTCGAGCCCTCTCACTAGCTGAAACATTGTTATACACGTATCCTTCACTTGTTCCTTCCTGTGGATTCACTGCATCCCTGGTGTCTAGAACTGGCCCAGAACACAGCAGGTGCTCAGTAACTATTATAAGAATGAAGATATACCAAAAGTAACCAAAAAAAAAGAGTGTATGGTCACACATGTATGTATAGGTATGTATGTGCATGGGCAAATATAGGTGTGACCATGTGTGCAGAAATAGAAATAGCTATATGTACATGTATGAACAGATATATGCATGCATACATACACATTCATGGGACACAATTACAGGTACTTCTCAGACATAACTAATCACCTTTTGAAATTTATTTTATTTTTTGATTTAAAGGCTTAGGACCTTATTCTTATGCAACAATTCAGTCAATATAGTTCACACGGGTCACCCTAGTGAGGTGAGTACCATCTAGGGTCTTAAAAACTTGCAAGCCACCTTCTAAGATACAACTATTGGTCTCTACTTATCAGGAGCAAAAGAGAAAGAAGGAAACTAAAGTCTCACAGAAAGAACTAATCTATCGGGCTACACAAGTCATGCCCTCATCTACTCTGAGACCAGAACTAGATGGTGCCCAGCTACCACAACTGACTGTTCTGATCAGGGCTACAATAGATAGACCCTGATAGAAGGGGAGAAAAACACAGAAAGAACTCAAATTCTTCTTTTTTTTAAAAAATTGTGATTTGGGTGAAAGTTTACAGAGCAAACTGGTTTTCCATTCAACAATCCATACACATTGTTTTGTGACATTCACTGCACTCCCCACACTGTAATGGCATTCTTTCTACTTCCTTCCTGAACCCACGCCTTCCCTTCATCCTTCCTTCCCATCCTCTCCTGCCTTCCTAGTTCTATTCCTGGGTAACTGTTGACCTCTCAATCTCATATATTAGATTGTTCCGACTGCATATCCTCCTGATATTACTGTTCACCTTATAGGCCTGGCTATTGTTTGGCTGAAAGTTGAGTCACAGGGGTTAAGTTCAGTTTCTATCTTGAAAGGTGCCTAAAGGCCACGGTCTCATCAGACCAATATGCCTGGTCTATTTTATGATTTTGAGTTTTGTTCCACATTTGCCCCCACTCAATCCAGAACCTCCTATTGTGATCCCTTTCAGAGAGGTCAACAGTGGTAACCAGAACATCTAGTCCTTCTAGTCTCAGGGTCAGGGAAGTTGGAGTTCACATGGTCCATTCCTCTGGACTGTCTCCTTGTGTCTTTGATTTTCTTCACTCTCTTTTGCTCTGGAAAGGGAGATATAAATAGCTGCACCTTGGTCGGCCACTCATAAGCTTTTAAGACCCCAGTTGCTACTTACCATAGTATGATGTAGAACATTGTCTTTGTGTACTATGTTATGCCAGTTGACCTTACTGTCCCCTAAGACTGCACTCTTGAGCTGCTTGGCCCAGCAACTTATTCCCTAAAGGTGTTTGGTTATGACTAAGAAGTTTTCACAACTTTGTCTCCTGTATGCTCTACTGCATTCATGGATTTATTTGCAGCCCATATAGATACACAGATAGAGATATACTCTGTCAAACCTATATATATTCATGGGTGTAGTCCCATTCGCCTTTCCACCCATTCAGCTTGAGTGTCTACTTATATCCACTCGCAGATTATTATTACTATTATTGCAGGATTGTGTGTGTAACAGTATTCACCTTTACTGACTTTAACTCTTGTGCTCTCCCGTCTTCCATTGCCTTCATCATTTTGTGCTGACCTCTCCCTTACTGTATATTACCTTTCCTTTCACCCAAGTTAATATATGTCTACCCTCTAGTTGGTGATTTACTCTCCGTTCTCTTTCCCCTGGTAACCTTCAATGAATGATTTTTCTGTGTGTAAACCTTTTCTTAACTTTTTACAGTAGTTGTCTCACACAATAATTATCCTTCTGTGATTTACTAATTTCACTCAGCATAATGTCCTCTTGGTGCATCCATATTATGAGGTACTTTGCAGATTTGTTATTCTTTGATGTTGCATAGTATTCCATTCCATGTACATACCATTGATTGTTCATCCATTCATCTGTTAATTGATGGCCACTTAGATTGTTTCCATCTTTATGCTATTGTGAGTAGGGCTGCAATGAACACAGGTGTGCATATAAAACTTAAATTCTTAAAAACTCTACACTTACTGGACAAGTTGAGACTAGAGGACTCCCTGAGACTATCATCCTGACATACTCTTTAAACCTTTAGCTGAAATTATCTCCTGAGGTCACCTTTTAGCAACATAAAAGAGATTGGCACACAAAATAAGGGAAACCAATTAACAAAGACACAGAAGATAATCCTGGACCCCTGAGCCTTGAAGGGAAGGATATAAAAGTGGACTAAACCCCAACTAGCAGAAGAATTTGCGTGAAAATACCAAAAAAGGAGACAGACAGAGCTGTGGTCTGGCAGCGATCCTGA
>NW_006922085.1:393383-416031 GCF_000298275.1 Orycteropus afer afer | reverse complement strand
AAAAAAAAAAAAAAAAGGGACCAGGTTTGCTGGTCTGATAGAGCCTGATGGAACCACTGAGACTATGGCCCCTAGTTGCCCTCCAGGTCTGGAACTGAACCCACTCTCATGGCTTCCAGCCAAACAAAACACAGGTATATGAGCTGAACATTTACATTAGGTAGATACACTCCTTGGATAGCTCAATCAAGGGAGAATAGAAGGGCAGTGTATGCACAGGGAGGCAGCTGGGGGGAGCAGGAGTGCATGGGAGGGAAGGACTTGGAAGAGGAGGCTATGGGGAGGAAGTGGGAGGGGAGCTGCTGCATTGTGGGAAACTGCAATCAATGTCATGACACAAAGTATATGTGAGCTGCTGTATGAAAAGTGAATTTGCTCTGTAAACTTTCACCCAAATCACAATAAAAATTAAATAAAAAAGAAAATACAAATTAAAAAAAAAGCAGCAGACAGAATGGCTACACAACTTGAAGAATGTAATCAGTGTCACTCAATTGTATATGTAGAAACTGTTGAGGTGGGGTATATTTTGTTATGTATATTTTCACAATAAAAAATTCAAAACAAGTTTCCAATGGGGTAAAAACAAAGTAGCAGAAATAAATAATTCTCCCTGAAGAAGATTTACTTTAAAGTCAATTTTCCCAAAAGCCAATCTGAATCAAGGCCAATTTGTTGATCTATTTTCATGAAATCAGGGTCACGATATTACACCCCTTGCAAGTTTCATGTGCCTCTCAGAAGTCTGGTGTTCATCATTTCAGACATCTCTCCCCCTTTGGGATCTAGATACAGTAGCTCTATTTTCACATTTCTGGAAAGTTCTTATCACTACTATGATATTCTACATACCAATCACCAAGATCCTTGTTTGATGCTTGAACATTTTCCATTCTTTTGTCTTGTTCAATGTTTTTACTTCAGTTACAAAGTAAATGAATGCATTCAAATGCTTATTCCTTTAAAGTGAGGAATAATATGTTAAAAACACAAGTGTCACAGCCAACAGGAGTCTAAGGAGACATGACAATGAAATGTAATATATAATTCTAGATGGGATCCTGGAAGAGAAAAAAGACATTAAATAAAAACTAAGATGAATAAATAAATAATAAAAACCAAGGAAATATGAATAAATTATAGACTTTAGTTAGCAATAATGTATCAATATGAGTTAATTACAACAAATGTACCACACTAGTAATATAAATCCACTGTCAGTGAGTCAATTCCAGCTCATGGCAACCTCATGTGTTAAAGAGCTTAACTGCTCTCTACAGTTTTCTTGGCTATAATAGTTACCGAAGCAGATCGCCAGGCCTTTCTTCCTTGACATCACTGGTATGAATCTCCAATCTCTGTTTGTGCCCAGGGGCCCATGCTAATGTAAGATGGCTAACAATAGGGAAAGCGGTGTGTGTGCCGAGCAGGAGTTAGAGTGTATATGGAACTTTGTACTATCTGCTCAATTTTCTGTTAATCTAGAACTATTCTAAAAATAAAGTTAAAAAAGAAAAAAAGTGGAAAGAGGGATTGGCTAGACAGTTCTATTTTTCATGTTGAAAGCATAACAAGTTTAGTTCACAAAACATTAATCAACATATGTATCTTTTGTCTTTTTTGGAAGATGACAGAAATAGAAGGAAAAAAAAATCACATATACTCGTAAAAGAAAAAAGAGTTCAAAGGTATTCTTTGTCATTTCAAAAGTAACATATTTTGCAAAAATTGAAAACTCTGTTACTAAAATAATCCAGAATGTAAAAATGGTACCCGCCTTTTCCTTCCCCTCGATCCACTTCCCAGAAGTCACTTGGCTGAATGTTTAGAATGTGCTTCTCTGGGTATTTTCCCCTATGTATTCTATTAGAATTAGCACGGGGTGGGGGGGTTTTGGGGGATTTGCTTTACAAATAAGGAATCCTACTTAACAGTCTCCGAGTCGGTCTTTTTTTTCTTAGCAATATACTACTAAACTTCTAGATCAACCGTTTCAATCTACTTCCCTATTTTAAAGAGAAAACTGTGACTTTCAGTAGCTGCCAATCAGCCCCAGGATTTCCGCCGGTCCTTTAGACCCTGGACGTGGACCCGCGGACATTCTTTCGCTACGACCCCAGGTCACCCTGTCTGTTCCTGCTTGCAAGGTATTTGGGGCACCTCAGTTCGTGAGAAACCTCGTGCACTCTGCCTCCCACAGATGAAAGGAGGAGATAGACCGGGGGCGGGCCGGCGGCGGTCCATGGACAGCGGGGTGGACTAACTCGCACCAGAACTGGAGGATGCGCGGACCGACCAGCCGAGCAATTGCCGGTGGATACCTGCAGGCCCCGCCAGAGGACAGCCGAGCACCAAATCCGCGGTTTTGCGCCTGCGCCTCGGTCGCCGCTGTTCCTGCCCTGCGCATGCGCGGCGCGGCTCGCCACTGACGTGAACAGGAAAATGGCGGCGTCCGTGGTCTGCCGGTCAGCTAGTGAGGGGGCACGGGTGTTGCTGCACGCCCGTGGCTCGGTGAGGCTACGACGATAACTCAGGGATACAGGGCACGGGGATGTGGGACGCTGGGCTTCAGGACACAGTCGGGGAGCCGACAGTTAGCGGCGTCGGATCGAGGTGGAGAGGTCGCAGGGTCAGAGCCGTGGGAAGGTCATGGCCGAGGGCGTGGACAGGGTCTCGTGGCGCGCCTGGGGAACAGAACGAAGGCTCTTCTGCGGGAGAGGCTTGCTTGAGGGTCCCGCTGAGGAGCGTCCCCTCAACCTAGCCCACAGTTACCACCTCCCTCTCTCCGCAGCCAGCCCTTTTAAGGGCTTCTCTGCGGGGCGCGGCCACTTTCTCCCAAGCCCTCCAGAACGTGCCTGAGACGCAGGTCAGCCTGCTGGACAACGGGCTGCGCGTGGCCTCGGAGCAATCTGCCCAGCCTACCTGCACCGTGAGTAGGAGGCGCTGCCTGGGAGGGTTCCTTGGGCTCCTCTGTGGCCCGACTTCCCCCTGTGGTTTGGATTCAGACTCCGACTTTCTTACCGCTGGATTGCCCCTTATACCCCAGCTCTGACCCAGCCACCTCCTTGACTTTTGGGGGCAATTCTTCAGAGAACCAGCGTTCATTTAGAGACCAAGTTCTTCTCCAGCTATTTCTTAGGATTATCGATTTTCCGTTGTACAATGAGGAAAATGGAGTTCAGAGAAGTAACTCTCACAGGTCCAGGTCTATCAGTAACCTCTAGGCTAGACCAAGAATGCACATATTGAAGAAAAACATTTGGAGATTCCAGTGAAATGGGTGATTTTCTAAAAAATATGAATCCTTACATTTGACTCAAGGCTAGAAATTGTGAACAGATAAGTGAATAGGCAAGGAGTTTCCCAAGAGTTACCCCTGGCCCTCAGAAGCTCCAGGGCCAAGTGGGTTGTACTGGCAAATTCTTTTAGCTTTCTAGGAACAAATAGTGGGCTGCGATGTAAGTTATCACTGAACTACAGGAAGAGATGGCAGGCAACTTCCTTATTACATGGCACCATCATAAACCAAACCTGAAGTGTGTTAAGAAAACTCAGTAAAGAATGGTTCATTTCATGGAACCTGAGATGCTCTATATCTACAGAGCTCCATTGTGCTCTAGTGCCAGAGAAGGAATGCTGCTCAGTGTAGTTAAAGGACACCAAAAACCAAACAACCAAACTCACTGCCATTGAGTCGATGATGACTCATAGGAATCCATGTTGGGTTTCCGAGGTGGTGAATCTTTATGGAAGTAGATCGCCCAGTCTTCTTTCTGCAGAGTGGCTGGTGTGTTTGAACTGCCAGCCTTTTGATTAGCAGTCAAATGCCTTAGGGACTATACCACCAGAGCTCCTTCAAAGGACACCATCAATTGTCGATGGATCTTTCTTTCCAAGATGTTAGATATGAAATAAGTGATCATCTAAAAATTTGTGATGTAAGATATATATAGCAACATCTCTTAGAAGAGTAGACATGAAAAACTGTGAACAATCATGTGAATGATCAGAATTCCCAACTGTATAGTAGAGCTGACAGGGGCAAGGTTGTGGTCATTGCTTGGTCACAGCCAGCTACCCAGAGGGACCGAGTAGTTGAACCTGTGGGCTTGGGACCATAGTCGCAGGGGACATCAAGCTCAATTGGCATAACATACTATACAAAACATTGTTCCACCTACTACTTTGGCAAGTAGCGACTGGGACCTTAAAAGCTAGGAAGCTGCCATCTAGATGCAACAACGGGTCTTTCCTCATCAAGAAGAAAGAAGAAAACCAAAATTAATGGAAACAATCAGTCCTAGCGACTGGTACACCATCCGATCTGCAACCTATACAACTATGAGACCAGAAGAACTAGATGGTGCCCAGCTACCACTGCCATCCACTTGGAAGGGATGTAGGAGATCCTGCATAGAGAGGGAGAACAATGTGGTACAAAACTCAAAATCATTTGGAGGAAAAAAAAAAAAAGAAGGTGGGGACCAGGTTTGCTGGTCCAATAGAGCCTGGTGTAACCACTGAGACTATGGCCCCTAGCTGCCCTTCAGGTCTGGAATTGAACCCACACCTGTGGTTTCCAGCCAAACAAAGTACAGGCATGTGAGTTAAACATTTACCTCAAGTAGACACACGCCCTGGAGAGAACAATCATGGGAGAAGGAACGGCTGCTTATGCACAGGGAGATAGCTCAGGGTGCAGAAGGGATGGACACTGGGAGGAGGTAACTATGGGGAGGAAGTGGGAGGGGAGCTGCTGCATTGTAAATTTTGGTCAATGACATGAGACAAAGTATATGTGAACTGCTGTATGAAAAGTGAATTTACTCTGTAAATCTTCACCCAAATCCTAATAAAAAAAAAAACTGTGAACAAAATGTGAATTAAAAAGACTAGACCATCGTGGGTCACAAGATTCTCATTGGGTGCTAAGGAGACATTTGGCAATGTTCAGCGTCCAGATCTGATTAAAAACATTTTTAAAAAACGTAAATGGGAATTGATCAAATGTACATCATCTAAATTAATAGCCTCTTTTCTTAACGGTGAAAGGATAAAAGCCAAAGCAAAGGCAGGGTATGATTTTTGGAAAGGAAAAGAAGAAATTGTTTACTAACTATGTGCCTCATCCTAGGAAAACCTAACAAATCAACAAATGTGGCTGAATCCAAGAATTTCATATGGTGTTGGAACCAGGCGAGTGTGCAAAGTTAGAAACTTTCCTGGGTGTCCTCAATAACCAGTTAGGAGATTGGGAAAGAAGGAAAAGTGATGCAGTTTCACTAGTCATTCAGCCAGTGCCTTATGCCTCTCCAAGCTCAGAGGTCCTGCCTAAGCAGGCCTCATCCTGGGACCCATGAGTCCTTTACCTGGGGCTCGTGCTGAGTTACCCAGGGTGAGGTGTAAGTGGTAGCTGGGATGGTTTGTTCGTTACCTTTGTTGGTGGCTTCTTGTCTAGGTGGGAGTGTGGATTGATGCTGGTAGCCGTTACGAGACTGAGAAGAACAATGGGGCTGGCTACTTTGTGGAACATCTGGCTTTCAAGGTGAGACTCTAGAAGCCCTGGATCTTCTTTGGGCCTATTGTTCCTCCTGAGGATGCAGGCGGAAAAGTCATCCTCCTTAGTTGTAGGTCTCAACTGGGGAGAGGGAACTCTCACTGGCCTTTCTGGATTGAGTCACATGGGCTTAGCTTCTCCAGTGAGTACCTTTTGGGTACACCCCAGCATCACGCCCCAGGGCCAACAGGGACCCAGGGAGCCATAAGACCCTCACAGTTCACAGGAGAGGCCAGGCCTGTGTATGCCATGTGTGCTTGTGAAATATTCTGCTCCCTGGGTGTCTTTTTTTTTAAAAAAAAAAAAAAAGATACGATCGTGGTGGTGGTAATTGCCATTGAGTCAATTTTCAGCTCATAGCAACCTCATGTGCAGAAGTAGAACTGCTCCCATACAGTTTTCCTGGCTGTAATTTTTTTTTCCTTTGATCATAGTGAAAACATACACAAGACATCCATACCATAACAACTTGCTGGGTGTCTCTTGGTCATAAAAGGGAGCACTGAGCTTTCTGGAGGGTGGTAACTGTCATCACTGTAGTCCCTCAGCCAGTCTATGTCGACACACAGTAGAGACTAAGTATTTTAAGCAAACAACAAGGATGAAGAAAAGAGGTGTGGAAGAAAGGTCCCCCCCATACTCAACGTTGGCATGAGTATGAGACAGGAAAGCAGGATCACAGCATGAGTGTATATCTCAGCATGTACAGGTATGTCATGAAACAAAGCCACCCTGCCACACAGCTTATGTGGGACTGTAATTGAGTCCCACAGAAGCAGCCACTAGCACATACACACAGTAATGAATGGTGTCAGGGGAGGTTACACAGGTGTGAGCTTACCTGACCATGGCTGTCAGTAAGGGGAGGGTCACCTGGCATAGCCAGTCAGTCATGGGAATGCTGGACTTTCCAGCAATACTTGCTCTGGCCATGGCCTTTTGTCCTAGCCCTTGCCTGTCTCTGTCCTGTTGGCCCATGATGCTGTGCATTCAGTCAGCTCCCAGCCTGCTTAGCACTTGTGAGCAGTCTCTGGGCCTCACATCCCCACAATTCTTGTGGCTGAGGGAGGTACCTGTGGAGCAGTGGTTCTTCTGAGACTTTATCCTATGAGGACAGGGTGGGCTCCTACACAGCTCCTCTTTGGTCCTATTGTTGCCTGATTTCAGGGAACAAAGAATCATCCTGGCAGTGTTCTGGAGAAGGAGGTGGAGAACATGGGGGCCCATCTTAATGCCTACAGCACTCGGGAGCACACAGCTTACTACATCAAGGCTCTGTCCAAGGACCTGCCGAAAGGTAACACCCTGGAGGATGGGGTGTGGGCAGAGTGGGGAGGGTTCCAGTGGAGTAGGGAACAGGCTCCTTGGAGCTCCTGGCCTGGCCACAGAGTCATATTACCTGTATGATATGGCTTGGCTGGGAGATGCCAGACGGAGTTTTGTGCTGTCACTGGTCTCTAGGGCCTTCCCTGGCACCCCAGACATGTCCCTCTTGTGTCTAGCTGTGGAGCTCCTGGCTGACATTGTACAGAACTGCAGCCTAGAAGACTCAGAGATTGAGAAGGAGCGGGATGTGATCCTGCAGGAGCTTCGGGAGAATGATGCATCTCCGCGGGATGTGGTCTTTGACTACTTGCATGCCACGGCGTTCCAGGGCACGCCCCTGGCCAAGGCTGTGGAGGGGCCCAGTGAGAACGTAAGGTGAGGGTCAGCTAGGCCCATGGTGAATGCATCCCCCAGTTTGGGCCTGGGTCAGATCCCTTCCAGGCCATGTCTACACAAGTTTGTGTATAATTGGCTGACTGCTTATATTATCTGTTTATTTTCCTAATTCACGTGTTTGGAGACTTTTCTATGTTGGTGTGTGGTCCTTGTGAATCTTTTTTAATGGCCGTGTGGTGTTCACTCAAGTTTCAGGTCATATTTTACGATATGTTTCCACACATGTTCTGACAACCCAAAGAAGTAGGCATCTTGGTATCCCACCCATGTGGCTCCTTGTCCTCTGGTGGGAGGTGGGCTATAAGGATCTCCACAGCATCATCTCACTCCCTCCTGAGGGAGGACTGTCAGCCTGTCCTGGAGTGGGGTGTTAGGCAGGACTGCATGAGGGCAGCCCTTTAGGCCCCAGAGGAGTGGGTACCAGAGATGGGGGAAGGGGACTGAGGAATGTGCCTGGGTGTAGACTACTCTCCAGAGAAGCTTCTCATCTGCTCCTCAGCCCATTTTGTGCTGCCCCCCTTACTCTGGTTTGGGAGAGGTGTTGACTCACTGCTGCATGTCTTGTAGGAAGCTGACACGTGCAGATCTGACAGAGTACCTCAGCAGGCATTACAAGGCCCCCCGGATGGTGCTGGCAGCAGCTGGAGGTGAAGCCCTGTGGTAATGGGCGAATGGGCACAGATCCTGGTTGCCAGAGTCCAGGGGTCCTGATGTGACCGCCTTCTACTCCTGGGTACTCTGTTCCCACCCTACCCATTGGGGGGGGGCTCTCTAAGGCAAGGTAGGGTTCTACTCTGTCACCAGCACTGGGACTCTTTAGCACTGGCCTCTGTTGGGCTGCTGGCCCCTCCCCAGGCTTCAGGCTTTTTCCAGCCCCACGTGGTCCCAGGAGAGACTGTACTCAGTATGAGAGCTGGGGGACACAAGCATCCAGGCTTGTTCCTCGTGGCTTCACCAGTGGGCAAGCCAGACACTGGATATGTGATGATGCACACTTGCTAACAAGCTGAAAAGTACTAAAAGGAGGACTCACTTAGAATTGGAGGTTGGGTTGAAGCACGTTTGAACAGAGGCCTAAAAGGATAGTGTGAGTTAGATAGCTGGGATGTGGGGGACCTGAGCGGGGGGGGGGGGGAGCAGTGCCATGGTCTGATGTTAAGGCTTGCTCTGCTGCCAGGGAGGGACTGGAGCAGAGACAGACAGACCAGGGAAGGGCTGTGACAGACACCTGGTGGGAGACCACAGGAATAAGGAAGAGAAGTGGATATACTCAAGATGGTTTTATACATAAAAACTTGACAGGGGCCTGGACATGGTGGGTAGGGGAGCAGGGTCAAGGATGCTTCCTCGATTTATGGCCTTGGCAGCTGGGTGGGTGAAAGAGACTGATGAGAGCTTGACTAAGGGCCTTGAAGCTAGGGAACCTGGGAACCAAGAGCAGTTTGAGCTACTGACATGTCAGACTTTGTTTTGTCAGAGCAGGGCCTGAGCTTGGGAGAGGTAAGACTAGCAGGCCCAGGCAGCTGGCAGGCTGTTGCTCTGGGGCTGGCTGGCTGCTGCCCTAGTGCTTACCAGTCAGGGTGCTGGGACAGCAGAGGCAGGCTCTTGAGAAGGTGAGGAGGGGAGGTCCTGCAAAGGGTCCTGATGGGATAGATTTATAATGTGATTTATAAATGTCCCGAGCTCTTGGGCCCCCAGAGCTTATCACAGCCCTCTAGTAGCACCCCTTTATGTACTTGTACTTATTAACCCCCCACAGGGGCAACAGCCAGGATCTATACTTGAGGAAGGGCTGGAGGGACAGGACAGGGCAGGCTAGGTAGCCTTGTGCCCAGGCAGCACCAGTTTCGCCCTTGTTGGAGGTGAGATGCCTTTTCTAGGGTGAGAATCAACACTGTGTCAAACGTGAACCTGTTACTGAAGCTCACTGCATTGCTGCTGTCCTGTGGCTGAGGAAGGGGGAGTTGTTTAGCCCAGAGGGGCCTGCCTTGCCCACAAAGCAGGACCTGTGGATGGAGGATCCTCTTCCCTTGCCCTGTCCTGATGTCCTGTCTTCCTTCTGGTGTCTCCTAATGAGATAGGACATGAGAGGGTCCTCTGCCTGTTCTTGGGACCCTGGCTGGCCAGTAACACCACTGTCTATTTCGTCAGGGGTGGAACATCGACAGCTGCTTGACCTCGCCCAGAAGCACTTCAGCAGCATCTCTGGGACGTATGCGGAGGATGCCATACCCACTATCGAGCCATGCCGCTTCACTGGCAGTGAGGTGTGCTGCCTGGTGGGCAGGGATACTGCTTTTCAGCTGGAGGCCTCTGGGAGGACCCTAGTGTGCATGGTTAATCCATATGACCTCCAGAAATGCCTCAGGAGTTGGGAAGGGGTCCTGTGGCCACTGCCTTAAAGCACACATGTTCACACACGCACATGTTATACCCACACTAGCACTGTTCCTGGTCACCTGGGCATTCTGACTGTCCCCCATCCTTACCATGTACTGTTTCAGATCCGCCACCGTGATGATGCCCTGCCCCTGGCCCATGTGGCTATTGCAGTAGAGGGACCTGGCTGGGCCAACCCAGACAATGTGGCCCTCCAAGTGGCCAATGCCATTATCGGCCACTATGACTGCACCTATGGTGGCGGCAGGGTGAGTGTTGGGGCGAACATTGGACCTTGCCTTCAGGGAGGAGAGAGTGTTGGGGCTGTGGGGCTCAGGGTGTGGCCACAGACAGGAGGATGGCTACTAACTGCCTTTGCCCCTGGCAGCACCTGTCCAGCCCACTGGCTTCAGTTGCTGTGACCAACAAGCTGTGCCACAGTTTCCAAACCTTCAACATCTGCTATACAGAAACTGGCTTGCTAGGTGCGCACTTTGTCTGTGACTGCATGAACATTGACGACATGATGTTCTTCCTGCAAGGCCAGTGGTGAGCGCCAGCCCAGGACTGGGTGGCATGGGGGCTTGTGAGCAGGGTCATGGGAAGCTAAGAGAGACACACAGTCTCAGAGTGTAACTGCCCCCCTCGCCCCTGGCTTTAGGATGCGTCTTTGTACTAGTGCCACAGAGAGTGAGGTGGCACGGGGCAAGAATATCCTCAGAAATGCCCTGGTGTCTCATCTGGACGGTAAGCTCTGCAGTCCTCTGGGGGAGGTGGGGAGATGTATGCTGGTGGCAGTGACAGCCCCACTATGGTCACCATCCTAACCAAGGGTAAAAAGGAAAACACTAAGGATCCCACCATACCTCCCTCTCCCCTGGTCTGTAAGGTCTTGACATTCCTAGGTCAGGAGCCCATCATTTCAATAGGAAAGAGAGGGTAATTGTGAGCTCCTATCAGAGCAAGAAACAGGCTTTAGTCTGAAGCGGAACTTCTGTGTACACCTGTGGTCCAGGACTGGACTGGGCAGGCCCTAAGCCTCCTCCCACCCCTGCAGGTACCACCCCTGTGTGTGAGGACATCGGACGCAGCCTCTTGACCTATGGCCGCCGCATTCCCCTGGCTGAGTGGGAAAGCCGGATTTCGGTAACACAGGCCTCCGTGGGAGAGGTTCCGGAGGCTTGGCCTGACAGGCCTCTGTGGAGGCTGGGGAGTTAATTGGGGCCTGACAAAGTAGAGACTTCCTGGTGTCCTAGGCAGCCATCATCCGCAGGAGAGGTGTAGTTGGAGGCGGGCTGAGGTACTGATGATGAGTTGGGTGGGGCCGTGGAAGCCTACAGTAAGGAGATCCCTGCTGCCTTTCCTCTTTTTGGGTTGAGGGACAGGTCCCTGGTCTGGGTGGTAGGTCTTGGTCAGCTGTGTAATGTTGGCTGGCCACGGTGGTCCCCAGGTGGCCTGTGAGTCAGCATGCCTTCTGCTTTGTCTGCAGGAGATTGATGCCAGCGTAGTACGTGAGGTCTGCTCCAAGTACTTCTATGACCAGTGTCCTGCAGTAGCTGGATTGGGTGAGTGGCCTAAAGTGGCTCTTTGTCCTCCTTGGGCCATACTCTTGGCCTCTGCTTCCGCTTCTGCTCTTTCCCCCAGCACTGGGAGTAGCAAGTTGAAGCCTCCAAGAGGCTCTCCCCAGTAGCCTGGCTGCCAGGGAGCTCTTGCTCAGTAACCTGTCCCAGCAGCTCCCTGATTCCCTGCCAAGGTGCCTCCATCAATACCCCACACCCGCCAGGTAACGGGCACCTCTGTGTGTGGGGTGGGGCGCTGAGGGCCAGAACATGAAGGGACAGGCTCAGCACCCCTGAAGGAATGTTCTCTTCCCTCTTTCCATTGAAAGCCTGCCCTGTGCTGCTCTGGGCAGCTTCGAGTCGGGTAGGGCACAGGGCCAGGTGTCCCTGTGCAGGCCAGGTGCCCCACCCTGACGCCCCACCCTATCCCCACAGGCCCCATCGAGCAGCTCCCAGACTACAACCGGATCCGTAGCGGCATGTTCTGGCTGCGCTTCTAGGCAGAAAGCCTGTGCAGGCAAGAGGGTGGAGCCGGGGCTTATGGTACCCCCACCACACACATACCACTCTGGCTTCTCAGACCTTAGTAAGAAGAGGGCAGGTCACACATTACCACCAATAAAGTCCAGTATTGAGAACTGTGTTGCCCCTATCTTTGCATTGGCATTGAGCCCAGTTGAAGATTGGGGACTTCTCTGTAATTCTTCATCCCCTGAATCCTTCTGCCTTTCCATAGGCTGATGTATCCTCAGCCAGGGGTAAGTGTGGGGGCTGCAGCGTGGAGGCTGGAAGCCTTTGATGCTTGCAGGGAGCTGATCCCAGATGTTCCCACTCAACCACATGGGGGACATTCCTCAGCTGCCCTGTCCTAAGAGTGGGGGCGTGAGAGTCTATAGGAACTAAAGACCCAGCTTTGTCCTGGGAAGGGTCCCAGCCTGGAAACGCAGGGTTTGTGTAGAAAGCCCCTTGCTGTGGACCCTGTAAAATTGTCCTCTGGAGGTCCTCGGCCCCCTAGGATGGACTAGGAGGGGCCAGGGGCTGTCTTTGAGGAAGCCTCTTCATTGTGTTTACTCTGGATTCTGGGAGGAGGATAGCCTGGGGCAGTGTTCCCATTTGGTTTCTAACTGCTGCCTGGACAAGCAGGGCAAGAATCTTTTGCCTCGATTTTGCCGCTGACTCAGGCTCTAAGAATAGCCCTGAGCTCAGTGGGGCCCAAGCCCCCTCCCTTGGTTAGGTCTGTCCCAAACATGTCCTGAGTTGCTGGCCCGATGATCCCCTCCCCATCTCCCTGTGGTGGCTGAGACCTGGTGGACCACTCAGCTGTCTAGTCCCTCTGCCACCCCTTTGGTCTCCAAGGCAGGTGGGCAGGTAGTCCTTTTTCCTACACCCTCGGGTACTTTCACAGTCAGGTTCTCTGCATCTCAAGGGAGAGATGGAAGCAGGGGACCCGATTCTCCTATGAAGAGGCTGCTGGCCAGGATTCACGAAAAGGATCCATTCAGAAGTACCCCCAGCATCCCAGCTTGGAAGCAGCCAAAACAACCCTTGCATCACTTCCATCTGCCCAAGTGTCTTTCTTTCACCTCCACATGTGTCAGAGTAGTGGCACAAAGTGGCTGGTTTTTTTGTAAATAGGTTGCCAGGGCATTCTTCCAAGGTACCTCCCCAGTGGACTTTAACCTTTCAGTTAGCATTGACTACATTAACTGTTTGTACCACCCAGGGACACCCATTTGTTGCCACAGATGTCAATCAAGAAACATTTGTCAAGTGCCTCCAGAGCCGAGAAAACCGGCTGGAAGACTTGCCAGCTCATCCTTCTATTGTCTGACTGCTGGAGAGGAGCCACTGGACAGTGCAGAACCCTGACAGCCTGCCCCTGGGTGCTGTAGGTTTCTAAGAGGACAAGTAGATGCTACACACCAGGCAGAGAGATCCATAGATGCCATGTTTCTTGTTCCAAATTTGAGCCCCTGGAGAATGAGGTTTGATTTCTCTTCTGAGCCCAAGCTTGACCCTCTAGTCACACGAGAAAGCTCTACCCACTGGTAGTGATATAGTCCCAATGGACCTTGAATGCCAAACCAGGGAGTTTGGTTTTACCCTGAAGGCATGATGGAAAGGGCATCAGGTTGCCATGAAGATAAGGGATGTGGTCAGAGTTAAGATAAGTACGGATTTCTGTGGCAACGCTAGAGAACTACACTGGCAGAGTAGAGGTCATCGGCGTAGGAAGAGATCCAGAGGGGGACAGCAATCACCAACAGGGCTGGGGAGCCGTGGAAGGGGGTTAGGTTGTAGGAGGATGAACTGCCTAGCTTTGGCCATGGTTCTGGTGAGGCGTTTGGGGGTGTCCAAGAGATAATGGAACATGTCCCAGGAGCTGGAGTCCTGGGAAGAAGCTCAGCTTCTTTCAAATATGGTAACAAATACAGTGCCATTTTGCCATGAAGCTGGGGAAGAAAGTGTCTAAGGGAGTGTGGAGCATGCAGGGAGGACAGCTCTTAGGACCACTGCCCTGAGGGGGGAGCTGAAGGTGCTGCTCCCCTAGGAGCCCTCTGGGGCTGCACCCTAGGTTGTGTGCCTGCTGGGAGGCTGGAGCCAGTAGCCTTGGAGGGCCCTGCCCTACCCATAAGCTTCATGGGGGCTCCAGATACCTACTTATCCCTAACCTTGTTTGAACCTCCCAACAGCCTATCCCAGTGACCCCCTCACAGCAGCCCTTCTTTCCTTTTGTGGCTGTCTCACAACTTTACCTGAACACCCTCAGCTGAGCCTCCAGTCTCTCCACCACAGGCTGGACCCATACCTGTGTCTTTGTCCACGACATCTGCCCTGCACCCACCCATCCTTTGTAACAAGGAATGGTATATCAGGCTCCCTGATGCCCTCCCTTGTAGGAGGAACATGATAAAGGGGCTGTCCCTGCAGCTTTGGCCTTTCTGGACAGCATGGATGGTCCTCATTGCCCCAAGTTCTGGCCATACCAGTCATCAGGCCTGAGTTCAACAGAAGCACTGTGCCCCATGTCTCCCTACTCAGCCTGTGGATCCCCATGTTGGAAGGGGCAGGTGGTAATGGTGAGTGTAGGTGAGCTTTCTGACCTGCCCAGAATCATTCAGGATGGGTGGGAAAAGAAATACGCAAAGCTAGGTGGGGACCTGCTCTTTTTAGGGGTTTTTCTCTGCATTGATGTCACCCTCCTAGTGATGAGTCATATCCTCAAGACCAAAAATGAAAAACTTAATTCACTGCCATCGAGTTGATTCTGACTGATAGCAACCCTCACTGGGTTTCCAAAGCTCTGAATCTTTATGGATGCAGAGTGCCCCATCTTTCTTCTGCAGAGCATCTGGTGGATTCAAACCACCAACCTTTTGGTTAGCAGCCTAATGCCTTAACCACTACTTCACCAAGGCTACGTGTATCCTTAAGACAGTTCATCCTTGAACTGGCAGAAGGGACATTGGGGATACTGTCCAGTCACAGAAGCCAGTCAGGGAAGGGGAGATGGGAAGTTAGACTGGATAAGAGGAGAGTGGGGCAGGGGATGATTCTTAAGCTATAGATCTCTTGACCACCAGGGGATATGAGGTGAAGAAAGGAAGAAGGGTCCCAGAGTAATCCCTGGGCCTGGTGGCAGGAGTAACAGGAGGGACATCTTCAAGAAGAGTTGATTGAAGGGGAGTCTGACAGACTGGAGTGAGGATGTATCGTTCTGGGGGTAACCCGGCCTGGAGCTCAGACAGCCCACTAGTGTGCGTGTGGGCAAGGAGGTAGTAGATTCCTAAGGGATGAGTTATCACCATGGGTGGTCCCTCTCTCCACATCTGGGCATCCCCCTCCTTGCAGGCACAGCTGGATGGCATCTGCCTGAGACTGCTTCAGGGCATGGTAGGGGGTGTGGGGCATTGGAATGGACACCTATGCATAAGCACAACACAGGTTCTCTTTCTGGTTTCCCCCTCCAAGTGTGTGTGGGGGTATTAGCTGCCTCCAACTCAGTGGGCCCTGGGTTTCCCTGGGATGCTTCAGAGCCCCTCAAGTGCTGGGGCTGCTAAAACTGGAAAAGGGGAATGACGTGGGGCACAGGAGGCCTGACAGACAGACAGAAGGATAGCTGAATCACAGCAGTGGCTGGCGGGACCCATGGCCTGAGGGCTTGTCTGGGCCTCCCCCCAAAGGGTGGGGGTGAGTCATCTCCAGCTGTTGCCTCCTTTATCCACCTCTGCTGCTGCCCCTTCTGCTTCCAGGAACTTGTCTGCATCCCAGTCTCCACAGTCATTTCACAAGTCACTCTGATTGACCAAAAGCAGCCAAGACCCCTGACCCTCCAGGGTGAGGAGGCTCCCTGAACCATCAGTTCTGGAGCGAAAACTGTAGGGTGATTCCCAGAGGCCACGGGAAGGGGGCTTTACATTTAGGTGGAGTGGGATCTTCTGTCCGGAGAAGGGTAGCGGGAGGGGGGAGGGGGTGACCTAGCGGGGCGATGGGTGGGGGCGGGCCGCCTGGGTCCCCGCCCGCCGCTCCGCCCCCTGGGATCGGGGACTTTTCTCTGCGGTGGCGGCCGGACGGCAGCGGCGGCTGCGGGTGCTGGCGGACGCGCAGGCAAGGCAGGGCTGGACGGCTGGCTGAAGGACGTTAGAGGGGTCTCTGGGTTCGGGTTTGTTGAGGCCGCGGGGGGACGAGAGGCAGGAGTGAGGGTCCTGGCTAACCGTTTCCCTCACCCAGGATGAGGCTGCGACTCCTGGTGGCCGCGCTCTGCGCTGGGGTCCTGGCGAAGGCGCCCCGAGTGCGGGCCCAGCCCGGGGAGAGAGGTGCGTGCGGCGCGGGAAGGACCCAGTCCAGAGCTTTGTATCTCGTCACTCGCGGCTCCGCCCGGCCTCCATCCTGCCCTCCCCACCCCCACGACCCGCGGAGATCTCTACCAACTCACAGCGAACTTCCTAAACCTTCCGCGACCCGCACTGGGACCCCCAAATCGCTATCCCCGTTAGCCCCCACTTCTGGCTCCCCAAAAGCGCTCTGGGTTCCCTATCCTCTGCTACTCTGCGCCAGCCCCTCCTAAACCTGCACCCATCCCCAGAGACCTACCTCCGTTTCAGAGTCACACCCGCGCGGGTCCCCCGCCCTTCCCAGCCCCAACCTTCCGGCGCAAGACCCGGTTCCGGGCCCACCGCGGCTGCGTCCAAGCTGTCAGGGCCGGATTTACATAAATAGATGAAGCTGCTCCCCAGGCCCCGAAGACCCGTTAGAGGAGGGGAATAGTGGGCTGCGAGGAGAGGTCGTGACCTCTCCTCCGTGTCCCAGTGACCTGCACGCGTCTTTATGCGGCTGACATCGTGTTCCTAATTGACGGCTCCTCATCCATCGGCCGCAACAACTTTCGAGAAGTCCGCAGCTTCCTAGAAGGACTGGTTCTGCCTTTCTCTGGGGCAGCCAGTGCACAGGGCGTGCGCTTTGCAGCGGTGCAGTATAGTGACGACCCACGGTGAGTGGGGGTCACCTGGGGCTGAGCACCCGGAGACCCCACACAATCTTTCCCTCAGACAGAAGCTGGAAGCTCAGGAACTCCCAGGCCAGGCCACTTCAGAGATAGGCTTCAGGGAACCCAGAGACCCCAAGCCATGACCGACCCCCTCTATAGAGAGAAGCAAGAGTACAGCTTCCTGGGTAGAGCCCTTGCCCCTTGAGACATTCTCCAGGCTAGTGCCTTGCTAAAGGCAGGGCTCTGTTTTCTGATCTAGAGGTGGAAACCCCCAGATGCTCCATATCTGCCAGACACGCCATGTTCTAGCCCTCTGACTCCTTCAGCCCCTCCGTTCACCCAGAGAGCCTTCTTATCTGGCCACTGTCCACCATCTGACAGACTGGGCTCTTCCCCTGTAATTATTAAATTAGCCAGATATCCAGCCTACTTGCTCCTCAGGCTATTAGCTCCAAAAGCTCCAAGCCTGCACAGGCCCAGCCACAGGTGGGCTCAAAGGGACACCTGTTAACCTGGGGGCTTCAGAGTTGGGGGCAGGAACCACAGAATTAAGAGGGCCCTCTAGGAACCCTGACTCCATGACTTTTACCCTAGAGGCCTCCTAGAGGCCAGGGCCAGAAGAGGTCCTGACTCCTAACCTGTTGCTACCCGCCCCTCCAACCCCACAGGACAGAGTTTGGCCTGGATGCACTTGGTTCAGGGGTTGATGCAATCCGTGCCATCCGTGAACTCACTTACAAGGGAGGCAACACGCGCACTGGAGCTGCAATTCTCCATGTGGCTGATCACATCTTCCTGCCCCAGCTGGCCCGACCTGGTGTCTCCAAGGTAATCCCTAATCTTACCATACCTCTCAAAGTGACTTAAATCAAGTGTCTGAGTCAGCCCTGACTTGACCCCTGCACCTGCTCCAGGTCTGCATCCTGATCACAGATGGGAAGTCCCAGGACCTGGTAGATACAGCTGCCCAGAGGCTGAAGGGGCAGGGGGTCAAGCTCTTTACTGTGGGTGAGTATCAAGCTGGGGTGAGGGGTCAGCTGGGGCAAGGATCAGTCAGAGGGCATGTGGCAGCTGACCTCTGATTGGGCATCACTTCAGGGATCAAGAATGCTGACCCCGAGGAGCTGAAGCGAATTGCCTCACAGCCGATCAGCGACTTCTTCTTCTTTGTCAATGATTTTAGCATCTTAAGGACCCTACTGCCCCTTGTTTCCCGCCGAGTGTGCACAACTGCGGGTGGTGTGCCCGTGACCCTACCCTGTGAGTTCCTGCCCATACTTTATGCGCTGATCTAGACCTCTGATCCTGACCTGGGAGAGCTGATTTCACCCCAAGTGCTCCTGGGCCCTTGACTCCAAGCTGGGAGTGCTGTCCCCTGATCCTGACTTAGAGCACACTATGTGCTCCTAACTTATGACCCTAACCCTATCTCGAGTGCTGACCTTTGACTCTCCTGCCTTAGTGCCCTACAATTCCCTTCACTTCTAGCTGATGACATGATCTCTGGCCCACGGGACCTGGTGCTGTCTGAGCTGGGCAGTCAATCCCTACTAGTACAGTGGACAGCAGCCAGTGGTCCTGTGACTGGCTATAAAGTCCAGTACACTCCTCTGACAGGACTGGGGCAGCCATTATCAAACGAGCGGCGGGAGGTAAGGAGAAGTCAGGAGTGGGAAGTGGATGCTGGGACTTGGCTGGGCAAGATGCAGTGACCTCTGACCCTGGGCAGGTGAGCGTTCCAGCTGGTGAGACCAGCATGCGGCTGCAGGGCCTCCGGCCAATGACTGAGTACCAGGTGACTGTGGTCGCACTCTATGCCAACAGCATCGGGGAGGCTGTGAGCGGGACAGCTCGGACCAGTAAGCAAATACCGCCAACCTTTGACCCCACTCACCTAACCACCCTCCCCAGTAACCTTTCTCACTCCTGACTCCTAATCTCTGGTGGGATCTTCCCTTAGCTGCCCTGGAGGGGCCAGAGCTGACCATCCAGAACACCACAAACCACAGCCTCCTGGTGGCCTGGCGGAGTGTGCCAGGTGCCACTGGCTACCGTGTGACATGGAGGGCCCTTAGTGGTGAGTGAGATGAGGGAAGTCCCTGTACTTCAGACGGGATTGTAGGGTCCTGAGTCTGATCCTGTTGTATCCCCCAACCCAGGTGGGGCTGCAGAGCAGCAGGAGCTAGGCCCTGGGCAGCAGTCAGTGTTGCTGCGTGGCCTGGAGCCTGGCACAGACTATGAGGTGATGGTGAGCACACTGCTTGGCCGTAGTGTGGGGCCTGCTACCACCCTGACTGCCCGTACTGGTGAGAAAGTCTGGGTGCTTTCATTAAGCTGGGATGGGGTAGGCAGGGCAGGGTGACTGATACCCCGTGTGCCCTGGGCAGACATCTCTGTTGAGCAGACCCTGCACCCGGTCATTTTGGGCCCCACATCCATTCGTTTGTCCTGGAACCTGGTGCCTGAGGCCCGAGGCTACCGACTGGAGTGGCGGCGTGAGAGCGGTCAGTGCAGGGGTA
Source organism: Orycteropus afer afer (assembly GCF_000298275.1). Taxonomy (NCBI): domain Eukaryota; kingdom Metazoa; phylum Chordata; class Mammalia; order Tubulidentata; family Orycteropodidae; genus Orycteropus; species Orycteropus afer. Next base: position 396,807 of record NW_006922085.1, on the reverse strand, counting down.
TGTGGGCAGGCAAGGGGTGGGGTTGGGCCTCAGCTGACCTGACCCCATCATCTTCCAGGCTTAGAGCCACCAAAGAAGGTGGAGCTTCCCTCTGATGTGACCAACTACCAGTTGGATGGGCTGCAACCAGGCACTGAGTATCGCATCACACTCTACACCCTCCTGGAGGGCCGTGAGGTGGCCACACCTGCAGCTGTTGTCCCCACTGGTGAGGGCTTTGTGGTCTGGCCAAGTGTGGAGAAGGTACAAGAGCTCTAGGCTACTTCTCATGCTGTGTCCTCCAATAGGGCCAGAGCTGCCTGTGGGCCCTGTGATGGACCTACAAGCAGTTGAGCTGCCTGGGCAGCGAGTGCGAGTGTCCTGGAGCCCAGTCCTCAGTGCCACTGAGTACCGTATCACTGTGCGCAGCATCCAGGGTGAGGTGGACCTGACCAGGACTTCCTTCTCCTATTAAAGTTCCACTCCTCAGACTGATTGCACCCTCGCCTGACCCCTCCCATTTCTGGGTCCCTATGGCCTCCTCCCCATCTTCTTGTCCATCTACCTCCCAAGATGGCACTGAGCCCAGAACTGTCACATGGCCTTCCTGTCCGTCATGGATGCCTGTCATCCTGCACCCCAACCTGTCAACCCATGTTGTTTTCCACTGACCCATTATCCTATATTTCATGTCTCTGTCCATTGGCCCCTGCCATCCTGTGTCCCCATCCATCATTGGGCCCTCTCATGCCCCCCACTCTATCATTAATCCCTGTTATCTTTCTTTCCATCCATCATTGACCCTTGTCATCCTATTCCTGTCCATCACTGACTCCCTTCCTTCTACATCTGTTTCTCACTCACTCTTTCATCCTATGTTCCATTTCTCCATGACCCTCATTGTCCCCATACCGTACCCCTCCCTAACTCTTTTCATCCTGTATTCCTGTCCTTCACTGACCACCATCATTCTCACATCCCTGTCTCTCACTGAGCCGTCATTCTATGTCCCTATCCATCACTGACCCCTGCCCATCCACCCCGATTTCTCCCTCAGGGGTTGAGAGGACCCTGGTGCTTCCTGGGAGTCAGACAACCTTTGACTTGGATGACATCCAGACAGGGCTTAGCTACACTGTGCGGGTGTCTGCTCGAGTGGGCACTCGTGAAGGTGGTGCCAGCGTCCTTACTGTCCGTCGTGGTGAGCAGTGCAGGAGGGTTGTGGGGGACAGCTGCCTGACTCTCTCTGGTTCTGGTTCTGACCCCTGACCTCTGTCTTCATCCCTCAGAGCCAGACACCACACTTGCCGTCTCAGGGCTGCGGGTCGTGGCGTCAGATGCAACACGAGTGAGGGTGGCTTGGAGACCTGTCCCAGGAGCCAGTGGATTTCGGATCAGCTGGAGGACAGGCAGTGGTCAGTGTGGGGTGTGTGGGAGAATTGCTAAGGGGAATAGTTGGGATGTGGGGACTGATGGGTCAAGCAGGAGCCCAGGCCAATTTTTCCCTCTGACTCTAGGTCCGGAATCAAGCCAGACATTATCTCCAGATGCTACTGTCACAGACATCACAGGGCTGCAGCCTGGGACCTCCTACCAGGTGGCTGTGTCAGCACTGCGTGGAAGAGAGCAAGGCCCCCCTGTGGTCATCGTGGCTCAGACTGGTCAGGGTCTTACCAAATGCCTTGACTATCTGCTTCCAGTACCCCTTCAGACCCCATGCCTCCTGGCTCAGACCCCTACTCTCCCCAAAACTCCAGTCTCCCCCTTCAGATTCCCTTGCCTCTCTCCTAAGATCCTCACTGTCTTTTCCCTCAGATTTCTATATCTCTCATGCCTTTTCTCCTGGACCCCTGTGTCTCCTCTTACAATTTCTCCTTTGTCACGCCCCCTCACTGCCTCCTAACACATCCATCAGAACCCTACCTGCCTTCTCTGTCAGACCTTGTTTTCTCCCAGATTCCTATCGCCTGCCTCCTCAGAATCGCACTACTTCTGTTGGAATGCTTTTCCCCATCTGACCCCTTTGCTATCAGATGCCTGCCTCCTGTTAGACTACCATAACCCTTCCTTATCAGATGGTGTTCACCACCTTCTCCTTCACAGCTTCCCACTGCCTCTTCCATCAGACCCTCACTGTCTCCCCGATTAGACCCCCTCTACCTCTCTCCACAGACCCATTGGGCCCAGTGAGGACGGTCCACGTGACTCAGTCTGGCAGCTCGTCTGTCACCATCAACTGGACCAGGGTTCCTGGAGCCACAGGATACAGAGTCTCCTGGCACTCAGGCCACGGTGGGGACCAGGGACTCAGGAGGGTCATGGGAGGCTAATCTGGCTGGAATGGGGACCGAGTGTTTCCAGAGGTATATCAAGGCAAGGGAACAAGGGGGAACTTGCCCCCAGTTGCAAGTTCAAGGGAGTTCCAGACAAGGTGCAGAGTGATATTCCGAAGTGCCACAAATTGTCTGAGGCAGCTGGACAAGAGGCGAATGGCATTTCTGCTGACAAGTCACTGCTATCAACCTACTCATCTTGAAATTGGGGGGGGGGGTGTTACAATTTAGAGATTGCCCCAGGTGCTCCTTACTCTCACTATACCCCTGGGTGTCACAGGGATCCAGGTGCAACGATGGGAGCAGAATCAGGCTGGTCCTGGAGCTGTCCCCATCCCTGTGTCCAGGCCCGGAGAAATCCCAGCTGGTTTCTGGGGAGGCCACAGTGGCTGAGCTGGATGGGCTGAAACCAGATACAGAGTACACAGTGCACGTGCGGGCCCACGTAGCTGGTGTGGATGGCCCCCCTGCCTCTGCGGTTGTTAGGACTGGTAAGTGGATCCTGGCCAGCTTCTAGCCATGCCTCACTAGCTACCCTAACCTATCCATTCCTCACTGCTACAGCTGCCCACTTCTGTGACTACCCTGTCCATAACCGCCCACCCCACACTGTCTAAGTGTCGACTTACAATGACCTTGTGAATTGCCCCCCACTGCCTACTCCAAGGTGCTTATCTTTTCCTTGTCAGAGGTTGCCTACACTGATCTGTCCATACTAACCTCATGCTGACCTTCAGATTGCTCCTAGGTTGATCCCCTGTCCCCGCACTGCCACCCTGTCCTCTTTTGGCCAAGGAGGGGTCGCTATGAGTCGGGGCCGACTCGACGGCAAACAACAACAACAACAACATTGGCTCATGACCCTTTATCCTGCCTCTGCCTCCAGCCCCTGAGCCCGTGGGCAGAGTGTCAAAGCTGCAGATTCTCAACGCTTCCAGTGATGTTTTGCGGGTCACCTGGGTGGGCGTCGCTGGAGCCACAAACTACAGACTGTCCTGGGGCAGGAGTGAAGGTTTGACCCCTGGGCCCCCGTCCTTGTCCTTCCTGGTCAGGATTAACTTTTTTTTTTTTTTTGGGCGGTTTTTTTTTTTTTAGGATTTGGGTGAAGATTT
>NW_006922085.1:340129-392002 GCF_000298275.1 Orycteropus afer afer | reverse complement strand
TCCAAGTTTTGGCTATTGTAAATAGTGCTGCGATGAACATCGGCGTGCATATATCTGTTCTTGTTATGGCTCTCACTTCTTTAGGGTATATGCCTAGTGATGGGATGGCTGGGTCAAATGGTATTTGTATTTCCAGCTTTTGAAGGAATCGCCATACTGCTTTCCACAATGGTTGTAAGAATTAACTTTTTCAGTCAGCCACCCCTATCCCTGACTCTTGCCCTATGCTCGCCTGGCCAGGTGGCCCCACGAGAGACCAGATACTCCCAGGAAACACGGACTCCGCAGAGATCCGCGGCCTCGAAGGAGGAGTCAGCTACTCGGTGCGAGTGACTGCACTCGTCGGGGATCGCGAGGGCGCGCCAGTCTCCATTGTCGTCACCACACGTAGGCGGGGTTTGGGCGAGGGCGAGCCTTGGATTGGTGGTCTGCACGGTTTGGGAACCGGGCTTGTGTTTGGAATTAGAAAAGGGACCTGGAACTGGTAGTAAGCCTGTGGGGGCGGAGTCTGAGGAGGAGGGACGAAGCCTGGGATAGGCAGAGGGGCCAATTGAGGGCGGTGCATGTGCAAGCATCTGTTTGGAATGGGCGGAGGGGCCTGTAGGGGTGGAGCCTCTGAGTTCTCTCATTTTCTGTTAAGCACCGGAGCCTCCCCCATCCCTGAGGACACTTCGCGTAGTGCAACGAGGGGAGCATTCGCTGAGGCTGCGCTGGGAGCCGGTGCCCGGAGCACACGGCTTCCGTCTGCACTGGCGACCAGAGGGTGAGAGGCGTCCCTGGTGGGTGGGCTGTATTGATGAGGTTGCAGGTCAATGAGGGTGAGCAGAGTCGGTCAGTGGAGGTCTGAGGGATCAGTGACGGTAGACAGGATCAGCAGGGTGAATAGGATCGGTCACTGAAGTGGGCAGGGTCATTAGTTCGGTAGGTAGCATCTGTCTTTCACTTGGCTCCACCCCCTGCCCCTGCTGTCATACCTGCCCCAGGTGGCCAGGAGCAGTTCCAGGAACTGGGCCCTGATGTCAACAGCTACCACCTGGATGGACTGGAACCAGGGACTCTGTACCATGTGTGGCTGAGAGTCTTGGGGCCAGCTGGAGAAGGGCCCCCCACAGAGGTGACGGCACAAACTGGTGAGCACACAGGGCACACACCCCTACTTTGGCGTGACCTCCCCTGCCTTGGTGTAACCTCTCCCACTGATGATCCAGCCTGATTTTCTGGACTGAATGACCCTGAGTGACTTTTGCCCCACCCCCCTCAGCACTCCTAGTGTTGGGGAGACAGACCCATGACATGCCTTCCCATGACACTTCCTTCACTAAGACAACACACCCCAGGTATGTCATGTTTCCAAATAACACTCAGGACACAGTCTCTGATCCTTGATCTCTGATTTCTCCTTCAGAGTCACCTCGCATCCCGAGCACTGACCTGCGTGTGGTAGACACTTCAATAGACTCAGTGACTCTGGCCTGGACCCCAGTGTCCGGGGCATCCAACTACATTTTGTCTTGGAGGCCACTCAGAGGCCCTGGTCAGGATGAAGGAGAGCCCAGGGTTGGGATGAGCTGGGTTTGGGGCCCCATGGAGGGCCTACTGTTTAACTGAGCTCTATCCTCTGCAGTGGTGCCTGGGACCCCACAGACACTGCCGGGGATCTCAAACTCCCAGCGGGTGACAGGGCTAGAGCCTGGCGTCTCTTATATCTTTTCCCTGACACCTGTCCGAGGGGGTGTGCGGGGCCCTGAGGCCTCTGTCACACACAACCCAGGTATGGTGGACATTGTATGAGGGACCTCAAAGGGTGGCTAGATGAGCTGACCATTTTAGAGACTCTGCCTCCTTCCTGCAGAGTGCCCCCATGGCTTGATAGATGTGGTGTTCCTGCTGCACGCCACTCGGGACAATGCTCACCGTTCAGAAGCTGTGAAGAGGGCCCTAGAGCGCCTGCTGTCTGCACTTGGACCCCTTGGGCCACAGGCGGTCCAGGTTGGCCCCTGAGGCAGTCTGGACCCTACTCTCCCTTTTCAGACTTCATACCAGCTACTACTCCCCACCACACCAGTGGTTCAGGCTTTCTCCCAGCTCTCCCCCAGAGCCTGGATCTCATCTGCTGGTTGCTTCCCTATCTTACTGTCATTGCTGACCCCTAACAGCTCAGGTTTACTCACATACAATCTCCCATGCTGTATCTCCAACCCCACCCTCGTGTTCCCCCACCTCTACTATATCATCCCTTCAGGTTCTGTATCCTCTCTTCCCTGCTCTATCATCCCCACAGACCCAGTGTACTCCCACTACTGCTCTCTCATTCCCCCAGGATCTGTGTTCCCCATCCCTGATCTTCCCAGGTTCTGTGTCCCCTACCTCTGTGCTATCATTCTCCCACCTTCCATGTCCCCCCACCCCTACTGTGTCATCCCCTCAGGCCCTGTGTCCCTCCATTCCTGATCTGTCATTCTCCCCGGTTCTGTGTCCTCTCATCCATGCTCTATCATCCTTACCTCAGGATCTGTATCTCCCTCCTCCCCAGGTTGGCCTCTTGTCCTATAGTCACCGGCCCTCCCCACTGTTCCCACTGAACAGCTCCCATGACCTTGGCATCATCATGCAGAAGATTCGTGACATCCCCTACATGGACCCAAGTGGGAACAACCTGGGTGAGGACTGCAGTGGGCATGGGCTCTTGGAGTTTCCTCACTGGGAGCTTGATGCCCAGGGTTCTGACAAGTCTTTCCCTCCAGGCATAGCCGTGGTCACAGCTCACAGGCACCTGTTGGCGCCAGATGCTCCTGGGCGCCGCCGGCATGCCCCAGGGGTGATGGTTCTGTTAGTGGATGAGCCTTTGAGAAGTGACATCTTTGGCCCCATCCGTGAGGCCCAAGCTTCTGGTGAGAAGTGGGGGTGGTTGGTGTGGGGGCTGGGGGTAGAAGTGGCCCCAGCAGAATTATCATGCAGGCTGTTGGACCTCTTCCTTAGGGCTGAACATGATGATATTGGGCCTGGCGGGAGCTGATCCAGAGCAACTGCGTCGCTTGGTGCCAGGCATGGACCCTGTCCAGACTTTCTTTGCTGTGGATGATGGTCCAAGCCTGGACCGGGCAGTCAGTGGTTTGGCAACTGCCTTGTGTCAGGCAGCTTCAGGCACCCAGGTTTGGAAGAAGCCTGTGGAGGGCTAGATAGGGAAGAAAAGGGGATCTGGGGCCTCTTGGTAGAACTGTTTGGACTTAATGAGACCCTGTGTCCACAGCCACAGCCAGGGCCTTGCACGATTCATTGTCCAAAGGTAAGCATCTGGGGCTAAGAGAGTGGATGAGGGCCACATTGGGTCAGCCAACTCTGATTCTCATCAACTTGTCTTTCCCCAGGGCCAGAAGGGAGAACCTGGAGAGACGGTGAGTGGTCCTGGTGAAAGGTTAGAGAATGTGTTGGTGGTCAGTTGGGTGGGGGGAGATTAGCAGTACCAGGGCTCACTGATCACTCTTCCTAGGGCCTGACAGGACAAGCTGGGGCCCCTGGACCCCCTGGCCTTCCGGTAAGTGCATTTCCACACCTGTCTTCTGTGCCCTGGCTGGCTTACTGCCTCATTACCTGCTCTCTTCTCTCAGGGCAGGACTGGTGCTCCAGGTCCCCAAGGCCCTCCTGGAAGCACCATTGCGAAAGGCGAGAGGGTAAGTGTGGAGACCATTGAAGTTCCCCCAGGGCCCTCCTCAAAGCGTTCTGAAAGGTTTTTAGAAGAGAGAAGGCAGAGTTAGAATTACTGGGTATTCCTAGAAGCCTAAGTGGAGATTATTAACCCCATCAGTGATTTTTAGGGGGCCCAGTGGGATTTTGCGGTCCCCTGGAGTGTCCAGGTGGAAGTTCAAAGTCACAGAGGAAGGGCAGGCCTTCTGTCTTGTGTCCTTGTGCCTGGGACTGGGCTCTATTCAGTTCTGAGTGGCCACTTCTCTGCCCCACTTTTTTACGCCTGACAACACTAGTGACCTGTGGAGTGAGGGGTCTGGATGAAGAACAGTCTGGGCCTTCTTCAGCAAACCAGGGGTGTTGGGGGAGGGCTCCTTCTTGCCCTGACTTCTTTGCCTCCTTAGGGCTTCCCTGGAGCAGATGGGCCTCCAGGCAGCCCTGGCCGCCCTGGGACTCCTGGAAACCCTGGCCCAAAGGTGAGCGAGCCTTGCTCTTGTGGGTCACATGGTGAACTCGTGGCTTCATCCAAGGGACACTGAGTTGGAGGGAAGCATGGTTCTGACTGTGACATCCATTTTCAGGGCTCCCCAGGGTGGCCTGGCTCTCGTGGGGAAACGGTAAGGAACCTTCCCCCCTATGCTCTCCTGGCATCTTCTCAGGGTTCTTTCTGCAGGCTGGGGAACTTCAGGGATGGGGCAGTATTGGCTCACAGGGGGGCTGCTCTGCAACTCACCTAAGCCCAAGCACCACTCTCTGCTCTGTTTTGTCTCCAGGGAGAGCGAGGGCCTCGAGGCCCAAAAGGGGAGCCGGTAGGTGGAAAGGAAAGGGAGGGGAACCAGGGTGTTCTAGTAAGAAGAAGGGTTGCCCCAGGCCAGACCCCATGTAGTGCTTAAGTCGTGATAAGGACCCAATCTCAATACTGCCATGTCCTGAATCCTGCCCACTGCTCTGTCCCTGTAGGGGGAGCCTGGACAAGTTATTGGAGGCGAGGGCCGAGGGCTTCCTGGACAGAAAGGAGATCCTGGACCTTCGGTAAGTTCCAGGGTATGTAGGGGTGGGTGTTTTGTGTTTGGGGGATAATTAAAACTGAAAACCAAACCCACTGCCATCGAGTCATATCTGACTCATAGTGACCCCTCTTTGGGTTTCCGAGGCCATATCATTACAGAAGGAGATTGCCCAACCTTCCTTCTGAGGAGTGGTTGGTGGGTTTGAACTGCTAGCCTTCTGGTAAGCAGTCAAATGCCTTAGGCACGGTCTCTTCGGTTGTATCTTATACCTTGTCTCCTCCATCAGGGCCCCTCTGGACCTCGTGGCCCAATGGGGGACCCAGGACCCCGTGGTCCCCCAGGGCTTCCTGGGATGTCCTTGAAGGTGACAGCATGACCCCTGATGGCCTTATTATCTCCATGTGATCCAGTGACCTGATGACCCCATTAGAACCCAACACAATCTTTGCTGTTTGCTCTGAGCCCACCTGATCCTTTGACACCCTCATGACTCTTTAGTTCACCTAAGATCCTTGTAACCTAATTTGTAACCTAATTTGACCCTGGTATCTTGGGGAGGTGTGGTCCAAGGTCAAGGGGTCATGGTCTGTCTTACAGGGTGACAAAGGCGATCGTGGGGAACGGGTAAGTGGGACAAGGTAGGTTGGGGTAGCTTGGGGTCTGATCCCTCTGCTAGCTCCTAACCTGGTATTTTCTTCCAGGGGCCCCCTGGACCAGGTCATGGTGGTGCTGCTGCAGGGGAGCCAGGGCTGCCGGTGAGGGGGCCTTAGGCTCTGCTGGGGCTATGCCCAGCAGTGTAGGAAGAAGGGCTAGAGGCTGTGCTGAGGTGATGATTGGATGCTGAGTCTCACAGTTCTGGACTTACATTTTCACTCACTTCCTTCTAGGGCCTTCCTGGAAGCCCTGGACCTCAAGGCCCAGCTGGCCCCTCTGGAGAGAAAGGAGAGAAGGTAGGAGCCCTGACCACTTGGTGTTCCAGTTCTGGGTTGTGGTGTTCTAGATATAGGGAGCAGGACCTCCTCTCAATCTTCCCTCTCACATGTTTCTCCTTTAGGGTGATTGTGAAGATGGAAGCCCAGGCCTCCCAGGACAACCTGGGACCCCAGGTCAGCGGGTGAGTGTAGGGTCCAAGAATTCTGAGCTCTGTGGGCACAGCTCTAGCCCTCACCCTCAACCGTGAACCCCCTACCTCATCCTTATGCCCAAACCCATCTATGAAACAAATTCATCCCTTGCAGGGCCAACGGGGACCTCCTGGAGATGTTGGCCCCAAAGTGAGTATCAGTTGCAGGGGATTGGGCTTGGGGAGGCTGGAGAATCAGGGTTTGGAGAGTTCTTTCCAGTTCAGAGCTTGTAGTTTCAGAGTAAGGGATGGGCAAAATTTGAGACACTTTGTCTGGGGTTTGATGGTGTGACCCACCTCTCTTCAGGGTGACCGAGGGCTGACAGGGAACACGGGTGAGCCTGGAGAAAAGGTGAGTGTAGCCCAAGAGACTCTCAGGACCTTGCAGAGTCAGGACTGGACTCAGCTCTGACCCCTTTTTGTTCCATTAGGGTGAACGTGGACCCCCTGGCCCAGTGGGACCCCAGGTGAGCCCATTAACCCCAATGACAATGTCAACTGAGCTGGGCCGTGTGTCCCCTTTAGGTTCTGACATCTTGTCCTTGATCCTTGCTGCCCCCATGGTCTTCCACCTTCTTTACATGACTACTGACCCTTTCTGATGTAGCTTTTGACACTCAATCCCAGAGATCCAACTTCTAACCTTCCGGCCCTTGCTCACCCAACCCTGCTGAACTGACCTTGACTTCCACTGACCCAGTCTCTGTTCTCCTACCAAGTTTGACCTCTGCTGACTTAAATTCTGACCTTTTGTGACCCTTCTCCAGCCCTACTCTCAACCTCCTCCCCTTGTTTGCCCTTTGCCCTCCACCCCCGCTCACCAGGATCAGCATTTTGGTTCCTTTTACCCAGGGGCTGCCAGGAGTTGCAGGGCGTCCTGGACTCGAGGGTCCTGAGGTGAGTGCAAATGTGGTGCGACCAAGGGTGGGGCTTTCACATGCTTCTCCTCTACCCTAACCTTTCTGGGCTCACACTTTTTCCATGTGCAGGGGCCACCAGGACCCACTGGCCGTCGAGGAGATAAGGTGGGTCATTGTTAGGACCAGTGCCCCTGGTGCCAGGAACTTGGCAGATGGGACACTGGGTTCCTAGGTGGGTCTCTGACTCATCCCTTTCTCTTTCTTCTTTGCTTAGGGAGAGCCTGGTCCCCCTGGGGACCCTGCAGTGGTGGTAGGTGAAGAGAGGATGGAACTTAGAGCACAGCACAGTCAGTTAAACAATGACATACCTGCCAGCCAGTTGCAGACTGTGACCTCAAAACCCTGACACCCTGGGCAGGCTCAGAGCTCTGTGACTGTCCTTATGCTATAACCTATCTCCCTAGTCCTTGCTCTGATTCTGCAACCCCATGAACCCATACAGGGCATGAGCTCTGTGTCAGTCCCATTTCCTATAACCCTTGCCTGTTCCCAGCTGTGACCCTGTGATCTCTGGGCAGGGATTAAGCTCTGTGATTCCCAGTTCTATATAACTCCTATTCCAAACCAGACTGTGGTCCTATGGTGCCCAGACAGGACCGAGCTGTGTCTGTTCTATTTGTTTTCAGGGACCTCCTGGTGCTGGAGCCAAAGGAGAGAAGGTTAGTCTGGTGTGGATGATAGGAGAGTGTTATAGTGTTGGGGTCAAGGTCAGAGGACATGTCTCTCCAGGTCCTGCTCTAGCAGTCATGATGGTTGCCTAGTTGCCTTGTGATTGCTGGGCTATGGGAGTCTCTGGAGCCTGGGGCTGGGGCTGATGGTCTTTGTTACCTCCAGGGAGAAGTGGGGCCCCCTGGACCTAAAGGAGCTGCTGGAGTCAAAGGGGAACGGGTAAGTGACAGGAAAGTGTTGAAGGAGTGGGGCAGGTGAAGGTGGGCACGCTCCTGACTTCTGATCTTTTCGTCTACAGGGACCACCTGGGTTGGTACTTCCTGGAGACCCTGGCCCAAAGGGAGATCCTGGAGACAGGGTGAGTAAAGGTGGGGGGTAAAAGCAAGACAGAGGGGCATGAGGTGGGAGCCTGGGAGCCCCAATGAAGTCCTGTCTCCCTTCCTCACCCCCTCCAGGGTCCCATCGGCCTCACTGGGCGAGCAGGACCCTCTGTGAGTACATTGACCTTGTTTCTGGGATCCCAAGGGCTGCTGTGTGTGTTCTGTGTCACCTCACTACTGCCTTCTCCACAGGGTGACTCGGGGCCTCCTGGAGAGAAAGGAGACCCAGGGCGGCCTGGACCCCCAGGACCTGTTGGCCCCCGAGGACGAGATGTAAGTGAACTCAGGTTGGGGGGGTAGGGGTGTAGTTGGCATCACTGGGGTCTTGGGGCCAGAACTGACTGTCATGTCTCACAGGGTGAAGTTGGAGAGAAAGGTGAAGAGGGCCCCCCGGTGAGAGTCCTCCCCACTATGGTTTCTGTTCCTTTACCCTTCATTGTCATCCCAATGGGCTGGGGGCTTCACCAGGTCATCTAGTGTATCCTCCTGCCTTCTGTCTGGCCTGTGGTAAGCCTCTTCTTTGCTCTACTCCCTGAGTTAGTCTAATTCTAAGTCACTTGCGTTCTCCATCACCAGGGTGACCCAGGTTTGCCTGGAAAATCTGGAGAGCGTGGCCTTCGGGTGAGGCTTGTTGGGAAGAAGAAAAGGGGGTGATGGGGAACCCTATAGAAAGTGGACACAGAGGTGATGGGAAGCTCTGAGGGAGACAGTGGGTGATGGGAGAGTGTTGAGGGCTTGGGAAGTGATGGGTGACTCTGCAGGGAGGCATGAGGTCATGGGAAACTCTGGTATGGATTTTGAGAGTGATGAGGAACCTGGGGCAATATGGGGGCTTATGGGAAAGCCTGCCAAACACTGGGAAGGTCTGTCTCAGACAAACTGCTCTTCCCAGGGCATACCTGGAGCTCGGGGGCCTGCAGGGGAGAAGGGAGACCAGGGAGATCCTGGAGAGGATGGACGAAATGTGAGTCCCTCTGACCCCTGATCCCAGCATCAACCCCACAACCATCCAATTCCCAATCCTTCATTCCATCACCCTGCAATGCTAAACCTTTACAATCCTCACTTCCTGTGACCCTCTTCATCTCAACCCCCAAAAGACCACCAGATCCCTATAGTCCTAATAGTGCTTCCAAAGCTCCCCTAAACCGCTGCCAACCCTGAATGACCCTGACCTTCTGATTTTCTGCAGGGCAGCCCTGGACCCTCTGGACCCAAGGGTGACCGTGGGGAACCAGTGAGTAGTGCAAGGGTTCTGGGTTTGGGAGGGATGGAAATTTCCCGGATGCTGCTGCCATCCTTGGCTAGCACCTCACAAGATGCCTGAGGTCAAGATGGAGAACACTGATGGCCACCCTAGGCCTTGCCTGCCTTTTAGGGCTTGGCATTGGGGTGTTGCAAGGAATATGGGGCCAGAGTGGAACCTGGGGGCAAAACTGAGCAATGACCTGGGACCTCGGGCACCTGTTGACCATAATCCTTTCCTTTCCCAGGGTCCTCCAGGAGCCCCTGGACGGCTGGTAAGGGTTGAGCTGGGTCTAGTTCTCTGTCAAGCACTGTCATCTCCCTTGCCTGCCCCTGTTGGCTCCAGGCTGTGTCCCCTCGTTCCTTCCACTGATCCCTGCAGCCCCCCACTGTCCCCACAACACACACTCTACCTCTTCTGTTGAACCATTGTTCTCATTGATTATTTCACTCACAGGTGGACCCAGGGCTTGGAGCTGGAGAGAAGGTACAAGAGTCAGTGGGTAGAGTGAAGCTGTGACTATAGAAAAAGATCCCAGTGTCCCTTATGACAGATTCTGCCTGGGCATGCCCTGTAGCCCAGTGCTGGTCCTTCAACCGGCTTTTCTCTGCTGCAGGGAGAGCCTGGGGACCGTGGACAGGAGGGTCCTCGAGGACCCAAGGGTGAACCTGGCCCCCCTGGAGCCCCTGGGGAGAGGGTGAGTGTGGCTGGCCCTGGGGGTAGTGTGGGCCTGAGGAAGCTGCTCTAACTCCTTCCTTCCCCTGTCTCCAGGGTACCAACGGGCTTCGGGGACTCCCAGGCCCACAAGTGAGTAATGCACTTTGCCTCATCAGTTGCACAGTCCCCATGCTGGCCCCCACCTCTCATCTGGCCTTGTTTCTTCCAGGGGGACCCAGGAGTCCGAGGCCCAGCAGGAGAAAAGGTGATAGGGTGTGAAGGCTTTTTGGGAAGTGAGCCTGGGTTGTTATATCCATCTTACCCTTTGAGGCCCCTCATCACTTTTTGCTCCTCAGGGGGACCGAGGCCCTCCTGGGCTGGATGGCCGGAATGGACTGGATGGTAAACCAGGAGCTTCTGGTCCCCCTGGGCTACATGTGAGTGAGTCATGGTGGTCACTGCCTGTTTGTGTCTCTTCCCTTATGCCTTCACATGAGAACCCAGCCACATCTGGATTTTCTTGGCTTTGATGAGCTCTGGGACCAGATCAGTTATATGTGTCTCCTAGAACCTGCCTGGTTGGGGAATGTAGTCAAGTGGCCTTGGATTCACAGGAACTAGTGACCTTGTTAGGGAGCTCTGGTGGCGTAGTGCCTAAGGCATTTGACTGCTAACCAGCACTCCTCCAAAGGAAGATTGGGCAATCTATTTCCCTAGTGATACTGCCTCAGAAACCCAAGGAGGGGTCGCTATGAGTCAGGCCTGACTCAATGGCAGTGTGTTAATTGGTTAATTGTTAGTGACCCTGTTGGAGTTAACTGGTGCAAACAGTTAATGCACTTGGCTGCTAACTGAAAGGTTGGCAGTTCAAGTCCATCCAGAGGCTCATCAGAAGAAAAGCCTGGTGATCTTTTTCCAAAAAATCATCCCTTGAAAACTCTATGGAACACAGTTCTACTCGGACACACAAGGTCACCCTGAATAGGAGTCAAAGGCAACTTTTTTTTTTTTTTTTTTTAATGACCCTATCAGTGGGCAGTGCCCCTGACCCCATGGTCATAGTGAATTCCCTGACTTTGAGTTTCTCCTCAGGGCACTACGGGCAAAGCTGGAGACCCAGGGAGAGACGTAAGTAGGGATGATGCTGGGGTGGAGGGGTCCAGGTGTCAGCTCAGCCAGGTCATCGTTGTCATGGCATCTGCAAGAGTAGGAGGAGTTGGCTCAGCCCTGCTCTTGGGAAGGATCTCAGTCCCTGACAGTAGGGTCTCCTTTTCTGACCTCTGCCTTGGGACCCCCAAATTCTGAGGATTCTTCCCTTCAGAGTCTCAGCAGGGGTGCCCCTAACCCATGAGATCTCTGCCTCAGGGGATCTCAATGAGACCTTCCCAATCCTGAGGGTCTCTGCACTGGAGGAGTATCCTCATGGATTCCTCCTCACCCATGGGATATGCCCCAGGGGACATTTCAGTGACTCTCTCAATCCCAGCAAACACTTTTTCCAGGGGCTTCCAGGCCTTCGAGGAGAACAGGGTCCCCCAGGGCCCCCAGGACCTCCTGGAGCACTGGTGAGTCCAGGCTTTCACCTTACCTCTTGCCCCATGACTACCCTCACTCTAGCTCTGACCTCTGACCTATGATCTGTTCCCTTAGGGAAAGCCAGGCGAGGATGGCAAACCTGGCCTGAATGGGAAAAACGTGAGTGTCTGGAGCAGCCACGGTGAAACTCACCAAGAAACACAGCACATGTACACAGCCCGAATGTGCAGATACACAGGAGGCACACATCCAGACCTGTGGACCGACACTGCATGCCTAGCCAGACATATAGATAAGTCCTGAAATACACTCCAGATGCAGCCTTGCAGACATGCAGCCTTGCAGACACATACATAATGAGTAAGGTGGACATGCGGACTTGTGCCCAAATGGACCTATACAAGCTGAGCTATGCCACAGACATGGGTACAGGCTAAGAGTCACAGACACAGGTCGAGATGTACAGATACATTGGTATGAATATCCATTCAGGGTCACTTCCAAGTGACATGTTGACACTCAGACATCTCTACCTAGACTTGTAGATATGTGCTAACACACAGATTCAGAGCCACATATCAACCTGTGGTGAGACATGGCAATATACACATCCATGGCTCTGACATGTGACATATGCTGGGACATGCCGACACATGCATTTATGCCCACATACATGTGTGATACACATAGAGGTCTGCAGAAGACTTGTAGACAGATGCCCCCATACACAGACAACTCTCTAGGCACCAGGGATATGCAGATACATGTCCATCCCATGTATACACATACAAGCCTGTGCCAAGATGTACAAATGGACTGAGACACGCAGTTGCCCACCAGGATAACAGACCTATGTGTACACAGCTGTACACACACACACCCAGCATATACAGACACTCACAAACCCAGAAGTGTGCAGTTGTGGAGTTCTATCTAGAAACCCAGAGGCTGGAGGCCGTGTGCAGTGACATGCTGAGGTGAACAGACTCACACTGGCACACCCTTAGATGTGCACCAGCTCACTCAGTCAGTCACAGGCCACACTCCAAGACATACAGAGACATGGAACAACAGGCACAGATAGTTATCTGAGATCTGCCAAGTCAGAGTCTTGTACCCAGACACTGGGGAGTGTTTGGTCTGATGCGAGTCCTCTGCCCACAGGGAGAAGCTGGAGAGCCTGGAGAAGATGGGAGGAAGGTAAAGCACTTCCACTTGGGGTCTGCTCTGACCTCAGATTGAGGCCATGTCTGAACCACCCGTGTCTTCCTTAGGGAGAAAAGGGAGATTCAGGTTTTCCTGGGAGAGACGTAAGTGCTGAGCTCTCCTGCACCCTCTGAGCCCTAATTCTACTTCTAAGAGATGTAGCTCCACTCTTGCTGGAGTCTCAGGGTCCTGATGCTGTCTGTATCCTCCACAGGGTCGTGATGGCCCCAAGGGTGAGCGTGGTACTACTGGGAGCCCTGGAGTCCAGGGCCCCCCAGGCCTACCGGGGCAGGTTGGCCCCCCTGGCCAGGTGAGTATCCAGGGTAGTTCTGGAACTTGGGAGCAACAAGGCCCACTGGAATGTCATATTCCTTTGTGACCCCTCTGTCTTCTGTCATGTCTCAGGGTTTTCCTGGTATCCCAGGAAACACAGGCCCCAAGGTTAGTGTGCATTTGATGGGTAAGGCTGTGGCAAGGGGCTGACCAGAGTTGGAAGGCATTTTGTCTACCTGACTGTTTATTCTCTATTCTCAGGGTGACCGTGGGGAGACTGGCTCCAAAGGGGAACAGGTGAGGCCCCCACCTTTTTTACTTGCCCAGGTGGCTACAGTTCCCATATTGCACACATACATGGCCCACAAGTTGGGTCCCAGTAGCTTGTCTCCTGGTTTTTCTAGGGCCTCCCTGGGGAGCGTGGACTGAGAGGAGAACCTGGGAGCATGGCAGTAAGAGAAACTTGGGACCCGGCTCTTGACTCTTATATGCATACTCACGTGGGCCACCTCTCTATCCCCTTGCCTTTGCCATGAGGCCCCAGGTCCTGTCCTGTGCTCAACCCCTGCCCCACTGGGCATCCTGTAGCCTATGCCCAGGGAAATCTAGGCAATTGGGACATGCTAGAGAGGAGCTCCCAGCTTACAGTGGTTCTGAGCCCTGAACCAAGAGGTAGAGGGCAGTCTGGGCATGAGGCTGAGGAGGATGGCATGCAGTCTGTTTCTGGGAGTGGTGTGGGGCAAGAGGCAGGGGCTTCTCCTCTGTGGGCAGCTTCTCACCCAGTCTGTGTCCCCAGAATGTGGAACGGTCGCTGGATGCTGTTGGCATCAAGGTAGGTTGTTTAGGGACTGAGGGTGTGGGCAAGTGGGGGACCTATGAGGCAAGTGGTACCCACAGGATCCAAGGGGTGGGTGGTTGCAGTTTTGGACCTTGTTCCTCTGACTCCTTGCCATCTCTCAGGTGTCTGCTCTGCGGGAGATTGTGGAGACCTGGGATGAGAGCTCTGGCAGCTTCCTACCAGTGCCTGAACGGCATCGCGGCCCCAAGGGAGAGCCAGGAGAGCGGGGACTTGTGGGCAAGGAGGTGACTGGTGGCCATTCAGTGGGATGTGCCCCATGTAAGGTGTGATTGCATTGCCATCAGCATTTACTCTTCTGCTCCTGCAGGGCCCCATTGGCTTTCCTGGAGAACGTGGGCTGAAGGGAGATCGTGGAGACCCTGGTTCTCCAGGGCCACCGGGCCTGGCCCTTGGGGAGAGGGGTCCCCCTGGGCTTCCTGGTCTTGCCGGAGAGCCTGGAAAGCCTGGTATTCCTGGACTTCCAGGTCGAGCTGGGAGTATAGGGGAAGCAGGAAGGCCAGGAGAGAGGGTGAGTTGAGGCTGGACTGGGGAGAGCCGGGAATGTGGGGTCAGGAGGGACTGGACTCTCCCTGAATGAAGCCCTGCTATTCGCATTTCAGGGAGAACGTGGAGAGAAAGGAGAGCGTGGAGAACAGGTGAGTTGGAGTGGGGCTCCGTCGCATGGGAGCTATCTGGAGGCTATGCTGGGGCAGCCACCTCATTTCTTTCTTATCTGCAGGGCAGAGATGGCACTCCAGGCCTTCCTGGCCCCCCTGGTCCCCCTGGCCCTAAGGTGATTATCCTAACCCTGTCTTGGGTCTGTGTCTGCTGTCACCAGGAAGCCAACCTTGACTTGACTCTAGAAGCCTCCATGTGTCTCTGATCCCAGAACTCTCTGCAGTTCTGTGATCTGTGATGACCCCTTGATGTCTTTATGACCTCACGCTTGTAGGTGGCTGTGGATGAGCCAGGTCCTGGACTCTCTGGAAAACAAGGACCCCCTGGACTCAAGGGTGCTAAGGTCAGTGTGTGGGATCAACCCAGGGGTCCCCATGTCATGGCATCAGGGCCTGACTTGACATCTCATTTCCATAGGGGGAGCCAGGCAATGATGGTGACCGAGGCCCCAAAGGAGACAGGGTGAGGCTTCCCACCCACCATGTTTCCCTTCGTCCACAGGGTCATATCAGGGGTGGTGTATGTGTGTACCCAGGTACATGGAAGGAACTGGGGGCTTAGGCCTGACACTTCACTTGCAGGGTATGCCAGGCATCAAGGGAGACCGAGGAGAGCTTGGAGAGAGGGGTCATGTTGGCAGTCCGGTGAGTTCTTGCCCCATAGGTCACACATGACATGCTCAGGGACATGGCTCGTACACGTGCAGGGAAGGATCTGCACTGCCTGAGACTGTCTAGGGGGATGATGGGTGGAAGAGAAGCTGGGGTTGGTGGACAGGGGCTGTGTGGCCTTAAACCTATTCTCTCCAGGGTCTACCAGGAGAGCGGGGCATTGCTGGGCCTGAAGGGAAGCCGGTGAGTGGTGGGAGGGGTGGCTTGGCCCAGGCTCCGGGGAATGGCAGCCTCAGGAACCTAAGCCTCTCCCACCCTTTGCTGTGTGTCATCTGCCATCTGTGTGAGGGTTATCTGTGAGAGGTGGTCTGTGCCTGTGTGTTTGCAGATGTGTGATGTCTGAGAGAGGCGGGCCATCTGTGTGTGCAGGCCTCTGTGTTCCCAAGTCCACGGCTTCCTTGTGATCTCAGCAGGGCAGTGCCTGGGACGGGTGGGGGCAAGTGAGCTCTCCAGGCAAAGGCCCTAGAGTCCCAAAGTGGGACAGGCTCAGTTGAGGCCCAGATTGAGACTCAGCAGCCCCTTTCTCTATCTAGGGCCTGCAGGGTGAGAGGGGAGCCCCAGGTCCCACGGTGAGTAACCTAGAACACCTACCTTCCCTAACTGCATCCTATGCTCAGTCTCTACAATGCAGTGCTGCCTCAGTTTTCCTGGTGGGAAACTGACTCTTCTCATACTCTTCAGTCTTCTTCAGAGTCTTTCTCTCCTCAATAGGGTGGCCATGGAGACCCTGGACCACCCGGTGCCCCTGTGAGTAACAGAGAGAAACTGTCTAGTGGGGGTAGGGAGGGATGGGATGGGAATCAGTCCCCACTGATGAGCCAGGCCTTGTTTATGTCAATCCCTGAGCCCAGACCCAGAACTCTGACCCTTGTCTTCTGTCTTTGACACTTTTCTCTAGGGTCTCGCTGGTCCTGCTGGACCCCAGGGACCATCTGGCCTGAAGGTAAGTGCAGATGTATACAGATATGTAGATGGGAGGAAGCTCCATTGCACCTTGGACAACATCCGCCAACCTCCTGGGGTGTCACTGCCTTGAGATGAGGCTGAGCACCAATGTCTCTGCCTCCTGTGCATGTGGGCTGGGAGTGGATTGGTCAGGAGGAGCCTCTTGTCCAACTGTGGGATCATGTAGTCTCTGGACCTTTGCAGGGGGAGCCTGGAGAGACAGGACCACCAGGACGGGTGAGTGGCCCAGCTCATGGGTTAGGGTCACAGAGAGACAGGTGAGATTGGGGCTTCCCTGAACTTTTTCTTCCATCAGGGCCTGCCTGGACCTACTGGGGCTGTGGGACTGCCCGGTCCCCCTGGCCCTTCAGGCCTTGTGGTAAGTGAATCCCCTGTGGCCCCTGCAGAAAAACCATGTCCCTCTCCCCTGGGTCCCTTGTTCTCCTGTGTTCTCCTTTGTTCCTTGCCACATATCCCCTGTTACATCTGACTTGTTCCTCCTCAGGGTCCACAGGGGGCACCAGGTTTGCCTGGACAAGTGGTGAGTCCTGATAGCCAGTGGCTGGGCTGCAAGGTTCAAGGGTCAGCAGACAAGCTCCTAACAGAGCTCCTTCTATTCAGGGGGAGACGGGGAAGCCAGGAGCCCCAGGTCGTGATGGTGCCAATGGAAAAGATGGAGACAGAGGAGCCCCTGGTGTGCTGGTGAGTTCTGGGGGAGCTTGCTGCTGGCCCACTGTGGGACTCTATGCCCAGCTTCATGCCTGGAGGAGGAGAAAGGACGTGGCAGTAGGGACGGTACTGGAAAGACACAAGTTCTTCACACTGCTCTACCATAGGGGCCACCAGGCCTGCCCGGCCCTCTTGGACCCAAAGGAGAGCCTGGACCCATGGGGGCCCCTGGACAGGTAATCTCTGACCCTGACTCTCAACTTGGCACCAACTTCCCTGTCCCACTCTTTAGTTTTCATCTTTCATCCTGTTTTGGTTTTCTAGTGCCACTCTAACAGACATACCACAAGTGGATGGCTTAAACAAACAGGAGTTTATTTTCTTATGGTTTAGGAAGTTAAAAGTCCAAGTTCACAGTGCCAGCTCTAGGGACTATGTGAAGGCCCCTTGACCTTAGGCTTCAGCTCTGCCTCTTGCTCCTGGCCCAACTGAAGTTGGAGGTTTCTCTTAACTCAAGACCGCTTCTGGCTGCTGAGGCTGACAAACCCAAGGCTGACAAGTACAATGGCATAGTCCCCAGATTATCAAACAACACAGCAGGCTGCTAGTTCAAGTCTAGAAACAGTCCCAAGATCTGCAGACGACATGCCATTGAGATGAAGACTCGGCCAAATGCAGGGTCCAAGCATGCCAGAAGGTCCAGAGACCTTTCTTGATGCTGCTTCTCATATACTGGAATAGACATCCCTAAGACAGCTACTAAGCAGCTCCAGTAGATTTGCACCATGGAGTTGATTACCAGTCTCATCATGGGAAATACTATATCCAGCTACCCAGCCACTCAAAACCAGGCCCAGCCAAGTTGATAGACAACTTAACTACCACACATCCTGAGCAGGGTAGGGGTGAGAGACAGGAGAAGGCTGAGTACCTCACTAGGCATTTTCCCCCAGGTGGTGGTCGGACCCCCAGGAACAAAGGGAGAGAAGGTGAGTATGTGTGGGACGCCTGGAGGGGGGGCCTAGGAGCCAGCCCTCTGATGCCTCTCCCTTATCAGGGAGCCCCTGGAAGCCTTGCTGGAGACTTGGTGGGGGAGCCAGTGAGTATGGAACCCTTGATAGCAGGTGACCTTTGACCCATAGCTTACCCACCCCTCATGACCCTTAAGCTCCATAATCTGCCCCACATCTGACCCCTGGCCTCATGCCTTCCTCCTTGAGTCTTATCTGCCCGTGGCCCTGATGCTTATGTTGCTTCCTGACCCGCATTTCTGCAGGGAGCCAAAGGTGACCGAGGACTGCCAGGGCCACGCGGGGAGAAGGTGAGATGGGCCAGTCTCAGGATCTGTGCATTGAGCAGAGAGAGGGGAGGCTGGGTAGTCAGGCCCCCTCACCATCCTTTCTATGCAGGGAGACGCTGGCCGTGCGGGGGAACCTGGAGACCCTGGGGAAGATGTGAGTCTGGGGTCTGAACCAGTCTGAGCCTGGGTTGAGGAGTGAGATTGTGAACATGAGGGGCCATTCTGGGGCCTGTGCATATGTCTGACCCATTCAGTCTGGCTGCATCTTCCAGCATTCAGGACCCTGCCCTTTAAGGCACATAGGAATCATGTATCCTTGGCTTCTACAGTCCCAGGGGTTGAGACCCTATCTTTACTTCCATATGTTAATCCCTGGTCTGTGTTCCTCATCAGGTCTGAGCACATGTGTGTGCTCCTGTCTGACCTCCTGGGTCTCAGGACATATCTGAGTTCTTGTGGGCCTATGCTGGGCTGTATGTTTATAATCCCTGAGAGTGGACATGTCTGAGTCTGTCTGCATTTATGTGCTCTGCTCTGAGCTCCCGTGTATCCACGCTCACATCTGTGGTCCCATACGTCTGTGGTCATGCCTGAACTCTCATTATCTGTGGCTATATCTAAGCTCCTAGGAGCTGAGCCTTGGTACATGTCTAGGCTCCCATGTGTCTCTGATCACATCTGAGCTCACCTGGGAATATTTGGGCCATTTCAGAGGTCAGTGGTCATTGTTCCTTCCCTCTCAGGTGCTGTTTACTTTCTTTTTAGGGTCAGAAAGGGGCTCCAGGACTGAAAGGTCAAAAGGTACATGTACTCTAAAGAGTTCTTGCTGGTGGGTCATGGCCTTGAGACTCCCTAGATCTGATCTGACCCTTCTTTCCCTCAAAGGGTGACCCAGGAGTTGGGATCCAGGGCCCCCCTGGGCCAACTGGTCCTCCGGGTATGAAGGTTAGTCGAAGTTCATCCCCAATGGTGGGAGCATTGGGCAGAGAGACCCTTGGAGGTGGGGGAAGAGGGGATTCTGGGATCAGTCCTGGGGAAGAGTCCTCGGGGACCACACCACTCTTTGCTATCTCTGTTTCAGGGAGACTTGGGCCTCCCTGGGCCCCCTGGCACTCCTGGTGTTGTCGGATTCCCTGGTCAGACAGGCCTTCGAGGAGAGATGGGTCCGCCAGGCCCCAGCGGAGAGCGGGTGAGGGGCTGGGAGCAGCATGTGGGGACTTGAGACTGACTTTAGGACTTCTGAAACCAGGGGGGTGAATGGGAGGAAGAGACCCAGGTCTTGTCTTGGGAACTCTCAGTATTGGGGGATGTTGAAGAAGGAGGGTTCCCAGGTGACTTTCTGCCTCTTTTGCTCCAATTTTTCTGGTAGGGTCTGACAGGTACCCCAGGGAGAGAAGGTGCTCCAGGCCCTTTGGGGCCACCTGGACCACCGGGGTCAGCGGTGAGTAGAAGTACCCTAAGGCCCCACGTGTCTGATTTCCCCATGTGTTAAGAGTGAGGGCTTATATTGGGGACTCTGCCATACTGCACAGCTTGGTACCTACGTGTGGTCTCTGAGGGGCAACAGGACCCTCCCCTCACTTACTCTGACCCACAGGGAGTGCCTGGGCCCTCTGGACTCAAAGGAGACAAGGTAGGTGGGACAATGCTTCTGGCTTTTTCTCATGCCCTTACTGACTCCCTCTGACTTCTGCTGACCTCTGTCAACCCCTGACCGCATAATTTCCATTGTCTCCATCATAACTCTCTGTCTCCTCTAATTTTCCATGACCCTCACTGACTTTCCATGACCCCATTGACCATAATGACCTCACACTGACCCCCAATTCTTCTCCAACCCCCTTCCTCATCCTGGTATCCTACTGATCTCCAGGGAGATCCTGGAGTAGGGCTACCGGGAGCCCGAGGCGAGCGTGGGGAGCCAGGTGTCCGGGTATGTATGTCCTACTCTGTGGCTGCACCCACTGCCATGGAGCACATTGGGGGTCCTTTTATCACTGTTCTTGCCTCTGAGTCCCAATCTCTAAGTTGATGACCCTGATGTCACCATCCAGGGTGAAGATGGCCGGCCTGGTCAGGAAGGACCCCGAGGACTCATGGTGGGTGCCCTTGGGGAGAGCACCCCATGGTGTGACTCCAGTCCCCTGCTTGTGTCCTCTGTGCTCTCAGGGCACACTCAGCAGCCTGTCCCCTACATCCTGCTAGTCCTCCCTGACCTTACTTCCTGGGGTACTCTCTGTAGTCCTTTCCCAGCACCCCTTGTCCTCCTTGTTTACTCTCTAGTCCTCTGTCTCCCTAGTTCTCACAAGCCCCCAGGTCTCCCCTGCCTCCTGAATTGTCTCTCCACTAGTTTCCCCAAATTCCCTTAGCTCACAGTTGTCTTCTTATACACAGGGGCCATCAGGCAGCCGTGGGGAGCGTGGGGAGAAGGTAAGAATGTGGGGAGAGAGTCTCAGGGAGTAAACAGGAGTGGGAATGGATCTTTTATTTCAGGGCTGAGGGCTTTCCAGTTTGGGTGGGACTCACATTCTTCCACCCAATAGGGTGGCGCTGGAACCACAGGGCCAAAGGGTGACAAGGTGAGTGTGGGCATAGGGGAGGGCAGGGGTGGGAGGCTAAGGGTGCCCCTGATTTCTCTGACTGCCCCTTGTCCCCCAGGGTGACTCAGCCTTGATTGTGGGGCCTCCAGGGCCACAGGGTGCAAAGGGGAATACGGTGAGTAGGCCTGATCCATGTGGAAACTGGGTCTCCCTGGGGTTTGGGAGGGGCTCCTGTGTGGCTAGGCCTGGGGATCTGAGAGCACAAACCTCCTAAGAGTGAGGGACCCCCAGCCCCTGACCCTGAGTTCTGACCCCTGACCCAGGGTGAACGAGGGCCTCGGGGCATAGATGGTGACAAAGGACCTCGGGGAGACAGTGGAATCCCTGGAGAGAAGGTATGGAGAAAAGGGTGGGGTGCTTTGGGTTGAGGGGAGATCATGTGGGTTGTGGGGTCTTTCGTAGGGGTCTTTGAGGACAAGAAAGGGGCTTTATGGGAGTCACAGGGAAAGAGCTTCTGTGGGCTATAGACTATAGCATTTCTGTGGTGTGCTATGAGGATAGGGACTTTAAAGAGGGCTCAAGGATTTTTTTATTGTGATTTGGGCGAAAGTTTACAGAGGAAATTCATTTTCTATACAACAGCTCACATACACTTTGTCTCATGACATTGACTGCAATCTCCCACAATGCAATAGCTCTCCTCCTACTTCTTCCCCATATTTACCTCTGTGTCATTCCCTCCCATGCACTCCTGCCCCCTGAGCTGTCTCCCTGTGCATATACAGCCCTTCTATTCTCCCATGATTGATCTCTTCAGGGAGAATATCTACCTAATGTAAATGTTCAGCAGATATGCCTGTCTTTTGTTTGGCTTGAAGCCACAGGAGTGGGTTCAATCCAGACCTGAAGGGCAGCTAGGGCCTATAGTCTCAGGGGTTCCATCAAGGGTCTTGATAAGAGATTAGGGGGAGAGCTCTGTGGGTATGGGCTCTATGAGGGGTCCTGTGGGAATAGGAGGGAGGCTCCTTGAGTGTTAGGGGTACTCCAAGTGGGGTTAGGTGGCCAGTGGTATGGGGAGGGGGCAAGGAGTTGAGGGTTCTGAGCAATATGTGAGCCTTTCCATGGGCTGCAGCCTCCAGCCCCACCCTATACTGGCATGGGGAGGAAGGGTGGGGACTGAGGTCAGTCATAGTAGTAACACTGGTGTGCCCTGCCCCAGTTGGCAGGTTCTAGCTAGCCTCCCAGCCTTCAGCCTGGTCTAATCCTGACTGTATCCCTCTCCTGGTTACTTCACAGGGCATCAAAGGGGAGCCTGGTGATAAGGGCTTGGCGGGGCCACTGGGAGCACGTGGATTCACAGGACCCAAGGCAAGCCTTCTTCTCAGGCACAGTCCCAGAGCTATGTGTTACACACACCTATCCCATGGGTTTCTTCTGGGCATTGAGAGTTTCCAGACTCCTTCCCTATTGTCCACATGTGTGTTCACATGTGATCTGTATGTGGCTTGGGCCCTGGCTGCAGAGTCACCCAGAGGCTGTATGTGCAGCAAATATACTAGCATACAGGAACACTCACATTGAAAGACCACACCTAGCCCCTTGTGACCTGTTTCCCACAGGGCGAGTCTGGTGCTGCAGGGATTCCTGGTGACCCGGTAAGATGCTCCTGCTCTTAACCCTCTGTTCCTACAGGGCTCTGTCCCCATGGTGGTTGCTGCTCTTGTGGTAGCCTTTGACCTTACAGTGGTCCACTGCACTAATGTGTCCTCATGTTGCCCAAGGGATCCCACCTCTACAGTAACTGTCTTTGATGGTTCTACCCATGTGCTAACCCCCTGCCCATGATGACTCTTGTCTCCACGGAAAACCCTGCTCTCCCAGGAGCCCTGGCCTCTAATGTAACTCCTGCCCCCTGCCCACTAAATCCAGGGTGATTTCCTGGTCCTCACTGACCTTCCCTGGCCTCACATTGACTCCTTTTCCCTCAGGGACCCCCAGGGAAGGATGGGGCCCCTGGTGTCCGAGGAGAAAAAGGAGATGTCGGCTTCATGGGTCCCCGGGGCTTCAAGGTGAGAAGAGAAATGGATTTCATTGTTGTTAGAGTGCCTGATGTTGGAAGGTGAGATATCTGGAGTCAGGGATCTGGGGTCAGCTGTTGGGGTATTCAGGGTTGAATGTGAGGTTGGAGTGTCTGGGGCCACTTTGGAGATTTGGGTTCAGGATCAAGGTATCATAGTTGTTTTTTCACCTGCTTTTCTCCCTCAGGGTGAACGGGGAGTGAAGGGTGCCTGTGGCCTTGATGGAGAGAAGGGAGACAAGGTACAGAAGTGATTGGGGGTGGGGGACCACGGGGCCTGGGTCCTAAGGCTGACCCTTCCACTTGGTACCTGCAGGGAGAATCTGGTTCCCCAGGCCGCCCTGGGCTAGCAGGACGCAAAGGAGAGATGGTGAGTGTGGCACACACCCAGAATGGGGGAGGGGCTTGTCAGCCAGGGCCCAGCTCATATCTCCTCTTCTTCAGGGGGAGCCAGGTATGCCCGGCCAGTTGGGGGTCCCCGGAAAGGAGGGCCTGATTGGTCCCAAGGTACAGGGTCTCTGGATAGTAAATATGGGACGGGGTGTGGTAGAGGTAATGGCAAGGTCATGGAGGTTTGGGGCCAAGGAAGGTTGTAGAGGGATGAGATAGTGAGGGGTGGAGTGGGGCAGTGTTGGGGTTTCAGGGTGGGTTGGGCTTAGGGCCAGGAATCATAGAGTTTTAGGATTAAAGGATTGAATGTGAGGCAGTGGAGTCAGATAGGTCAGGGGAAGGGGTCACAGTGGGTGGAGGTCAGTGTAGGGGAGATTGGAATGTCAGCTTAAGGGAAACAGGTAGAGTCAGAGCAGTGGGTGTTACACGGAAGTGGTAGGGATCATGGCAGATTGAGGGTACTGGGCTGGAAGGGTCACAGGTGGTTGGGTTAAGGAAGCTGTGGTTGTGGGCACTGAGCATCATGAGGGGTTATACTGAGGCAGGTCAGGGTGGATGGTCTTTCATACTTCTTCTGTCCCTAGGGTGACCGAGGCTTTGATGGGCAGCCAGGACCCAAGGGTGACCAGGGCGAGAAAGGAGAACGGGTGAGTTGCAGCCAAGGTCATACTGAGTTGAGGGGACTGTGCTTCCTGGGAGTGAGTCCATCTTTGGGTGCTCTGATCACTTACCTTGTCCTGTCTCTCCCCAGGGGCCCCCAGGAATTGGGGGTTTCCCAGGACCCAAGGGCAGTGATGGCTCTAGTGGTCCACCTGGGCCACCTGGCAGTGTTGGTCCCAAAGGTCCTGAAGGACTTCAGGGCCAGAAGGTGAGAGGCCTCAACTCTGACCCCTGACCCACCCTGATCCTTAAAACTTTGCTGATCCCTGACCCTGTAACTCATCCCCCACCTTCCCTAACCCAACCTCTGAACCTATGCTCTCCAGCTTCCCTGCCTTCTGACCTCCACTGCCTCTGACCCTGCTCACTTGATCCTTGTATATGACAGGGTGAGCGGGGACCTCCTGGACCAAGTATGGTGGGGGCCCCTGGGGCCCCTGGAACCCCTGGTGAGAGAGGAGAGCAGGTCAGTGAGGATTCTTGGACTTGGGGTCAGGGATTGGAGTGAGTGACAATTGGTATTCCTGAAATCAGAGGTCACGGCCTGCTCCCATCTATTATACATAGGGGCGGCCAGGGCCTGCCGGTCCCCGTGGTGAGAAGGGAGAAGCTGCACTGACCGTGAGTGTGGGCTGGGTGGGCAAGGGCTCTGATCTCTGGTCTCTGGGCCCTTGACTTGCTGTTCTCCCTCTATGATACCTGCATCGTATGCCCCATGTTCTTCCTGTGATCCTTGGGTTCTTCATGTTACATGTGGTCTTGTCCCCCAGGAGGATGACGTTCGAGGCTTTGTGCGTCAGGAGATGAGTCAGCACTGTGGTGAGTGGGGGGCAGGGCAAGCCCAGAGTCTCCTGTGACAGCAATTATGGAACTGTTTTCATCTCTGGACAGACACCCCCAGGCAGGCACATGCTATTGGACAGACATACAGGTGGATACATGTAAGGACAGACATGCTGACAGATCTTTTCTCAAATGGAGACACACAGGCAGGTGTGGAGGGACACATAGGACCTTTACTGGACCCTGCAATAATGGATGGACACCCAAGGGGAGATGGATTTGAAAGACTCACAGGTGGCACCCATGCTGCTGGAGAGGGGACAGTGAACACAAAGACAGAGCCCACAGACAGAAGATATGGAGGCAGACAGGCCCTCAAAGATGGCCAAACTGGCAGACAGACAGAGAAGGGGACACATGGGCTGCTGGATGCCCAGTGTGGGTATGGTGTGGCAGGGGAAGGGATGGAGCTGGGAGCCAAGCTGGTCCCTCGGGCCTAACATGGAGCCAGGCAGGATGGTGACAGCCCTGAAGGGCATCAGAGTGAAGTCTTCTCTTTCCGTCTCTTTCTACTTGTGACTGCTTTCATTTTCTCTAGGTTCAGAGGTTGGATTAGGGAGGTTGGAGGATGAGTTGCAGGGTCAGGGGTCAGCAAGGTTTTAAGGGTCAGGGTGGGTCAGGGGTCAGAGTTGGGGCCTCTCACCTCTGATTCTGGCTCTTGTCTCTTTCTCCCCCTCTCCATATCTTGTTTCTGACTCTTTCTCTTGCCATTTGTTGGCCTGTTTCCAACATCTATCTCTCTGTTCTTTGTCTGTTTCATCTTACTGTCTTTTTTCTTCTCTTTCTCTCTGCTTCCCACTCTCTCTCTTTTCCTCTCTACTCCTCTCTCTCTCTCTTTCTCTATTCTGCTATCTCTCTTTTCCTCTGTACCTCCCTCTGTCTATATACATCCCTCTGGTTTTCTCCATCTTTCTCTGTCTTTTGTCTCTGTCAATGTCTTTCTCCACACCTTCCAGCTTGCCAGGGCCAGTTCATTGCATCTGGATCACGTGAGTAGTTTTCTGGAGTCCTCCCTTCAGATTTTCTTCACCTTACGCCCTGTCCTGCCCTTCACCTGGCTGGGTGGTTGCCATGCTGACCCTAGGGCCCTGTGGCCCTTGTTCTTTGCTCCAGGGCCCCTCCCTAGTTATGCTTCAGACACTGCCGGGCCCCAGCTCCACCGTGTGCCTGTGCTCCGGCTCTCTCATGCAGAGGAGGAAGGTGAGGATGGCTGGGCCCATGGTGCATGTGTGGGTGGGGCACAGACATGCACACACATGGATGCTTGTGTACAGGAAGGGCACATGCCACGTATACAGGTCCACATGCAGGGCACATGCATGAACACTCTTTTGCCCATATGTGGAGAGATGGGTGCTGCCTACCCTGATCTGAGGACCAGGGTTGAGTGGCATGGACCTGGCCCAGCAGCAGCCCCACTCACAGCACATCCCACTCTGTGTGCAGACCAGCTGCCCCCTGAGGATGATGAATTCTCAGAATACTCTGAGTATTCTGTGGAGGGCTACGAGGACCTTGAGGCTCCCTGGGAAGGTGATGGTGAGGATGGAGGCCCTGAGCCCAGGGGGGTTTGAGTAGGGGCAGACATCCATCTCTGCTTCCATTGTATCTCTGTGGACCTCTCACTGGTCCTAGTTCCTCTTTGACCTCATTCTACTTCCTACCATCTCTGCTGACCTCTGACCTCCACTGACCCCAGATCCCTGTTCGCTGCCATTGGATGAAGGCTCCTGTACTGCCTACACCCTACGCTGGTATCACCGGGCTGTGGCAGGTGGCATAGGATCCTGTCACCCGTTTGTTTACGGTGGCTGTGGAGGCAATGCCAATCGTTTTGGGACCCGTGAAGCTTGTGAGCACCGCTGCCCACCCCAGGTGGTCCAGAGCCAGGCAATAGGTATGGACCCATCCCCCAACCCCACTTGGGAACTGGGCACTGAGCCTGCCCAGATCAGCTCCTGGGTGAGGAGCTCCCAGATCAGGGTCCTGGGTAAGACCCTGGACCCCCTCTGACTGGGGGACTTGGGACAGATCCCCAGATCAGAGACTGGATACAGAAGCCCAGCTGTGGAGTCTCCAGTGTGGTCTCCCTCCAGGGTCTCTCCTTTAAGAACCTGAATGAGGACCCTCTGTGAGACCAGAGTCCCCACTTCCTGTTGTGGCCTCAGCTCCCTCCCCCATTGATGCCTTTGCCTTGTATGTCTCTGTGGCATATTTATTGGGTGGAAAAATCAGATGACTGAAAACAGTTCCCACTCACCCCACCCAGATGCTGCCCAGAGCTGAGGCCCAGACGATGAGCTGAAGGTCCCCTGGAGGAGTCTGGGTCCCGACAAGACCCCATGGTCCCTCCCCTTGGTGCTAGATGCCTGTGTGCACATGAGCGTGTACGAGTGTGTCCGTTATTTCAGTGACGTGGTCCCCGTGGGTCTGGCCTTGCCCCCTGTGGACAAACCCCCTTTGTGGCTCCTGCCTCCCTGGCAGCTGACTCACTGTGGGGGTTGGCTGTGGGCAGTGAGCAGATGTGACTGGTGTCTGACCCGCCCTTTAACCCAAGCCTGTGATGACATGGTGCTGATTCTGGGGGGTCATTAAAGCTGCTGTTTTCAAAGACCCTTATTGTGATTTTTTTAAGAGATGTGTGGACATGTTTTTGGGGCAGGGTTTCTATGGGAGGAGGAGCATCAGTATTGTCCTATGTGGGTACAGAGTCCCCCTGCTCAACTCTGATCACTGATGTGATCTTCAGTCCTCAGTTTGTCCCTAGAAAGGAATAGACAGGATGAGGACTGAGGATGGCTTCTGGCTGCCCCCCCAGAGGGGATGAGTCACAGGTAGGGGGCTGCCTCATGCCAAGAATCATGGCCCAGTTCCCAACCCAGGGGGCAGAGGGAGATAAATGGGCCCTGAGGTAGGGCGGAGGATCAGACCACAGGACAGCATTGCCTGGCCCCAGTCCTAGACAGACCCAGAGGCCCCAACTTACCCCTGAGGAGGCTGGTCCAGGTAGGACTGGTATCTATCTGGTTGGGATGGACAGGGTCTTGGGGGTTGAGTGGACCTGGGAGTTGGGTTAGTGGAGGTCTCTGAACCTGGAGTGGGGGCAGTCTGGGATCTCTGACTGCTTCTCTGCCTCACGGACTCCTGTTCCTGACCTTCTCTGAACTGGATCTGCCGCAAGTGCTCTTGCTCAGAACCGCAGTCACTCTTTTTGTCCCTCTGTGTTTCTGTTTCTTCAAATCTCTTTTATTTTTCGGCATTGCATGTCTGTGGACTGGCTTCTGTCTCTTTATCTTTTTCCTCTAGTCTCTTTCCATTTTCCTCTGTTTCCATCATATTCATCTCACTCCCTTTCTCTCTCTCTCTCTTTCTGGATCTCTGTTTTTATCTTTCTCATTCTCTTTGTGTTTCTATCTCCCTGTCTCTTTATTTCTGTCTCATTCTTCTTCTCACTCTTTTGGGTCTCTTTGGCCTCCTTCTCTGTCTTGATTTCCTCTGTCTCACATTCTCTCTTTTGTTTCTTCATCTCTCTATTTTTATCTCTCTTTGTCCCCAGTGTGGCCTCTCTAATCTCTCTCAGCCTCTCCCTCTCATTCACTCCATCTCCGTCTCTCTGTTCTCACTACCTGTCTCTGTCTCTGGCTCATAGCTGACTGGAGGAACTCTGGCCTGAACCTGTTTTCTCCTCACAGCCTGACCACACAATGACCAGGTGGGCTCTGCTGGTGCTGATGGTCCTGATGTTGCACAGGGTTCTGGTCATCCCAGCGACCCCTATCTCAGCCTTCCAGCTCTCCTCTCACAATTGTTCCCAGACCACTCCCTGCCCTGTAACCTCAGAGAGGCCCCCAGCCACAACTACAGGCCGCTCAGCTGCCTGGGGCCACTCTAACCCTAGGCCCTGGGCTAGACCAAGCATTACCCTTTCGCTGGATGTCCCCCTTGGCCTACTGCAGATCCTGCTGGAGCAGGCCCGGATCAGGGCTGCCCGGGAGCAGGCCGCTGCTAACGCCCGCATCCTAGCCCATGTTGGCCGCCGCTAAACCTGAGAGAGGGGGTCTCAAGGACTAAAGGATGCGGCCACACACAGATGAGAAGAGTCGGAGAGCAGTGGGGGAGCTGGACGGCACCACAGCTGGGCACAGTGCATCTGTATGTACACTACATGAGATCACTGCTATGTGATGTCATAACACACTTGGGTACTGCACAGTTACAGTGTGTCTGGACAGCCTGGACATCACCATGTCTGGACATCCATGCCACGTGGACTCTTGCCATGTCTGAGTGCCCCACAGTCACAGAGCATCTGGACACTGCCACATATGCCCACCGCTATACCACTTTCCGGAGCCCCAACACAGACATGCTGCATTCATTTGAGGGCCACTTCATATGGTCACACCCAACCCTGTCTACTCCTGAGCCAGACCCAGTCTATCTAAGCCCTGTAGGTCTGGGCCCTACATCATAGGTCACCACAGGGAAGTGCTGATGAGGGTCACAAGTTTTGTGCCCCATGAAGTAGCACCTACCCAGATGGATGGGGCCATCAGTATCATCTCCAGGTCATCTCCCAGGATGGCGATAGGTGGGAAGTCTGAGGCTGTGACAGTCTTGCCTTGTGGGGAATATGTGTGTGAGTGGCTGAGCCTTTGCATGCTACTTCTGGTACGACTCGCTGTGTCTGAAAGCTCTGAGTGTATGTGAGCAAGGCAAGGGCTAGATGGTCCCCTCTGCATGAAGCCTTCACTGCACACAGCCAGGCAGTCCTCCTGTAGCCCTGCACACACAGCCTTGGTCTTGGACACACGGCTCCGGGGAAGAAGAAGCTCAGGCTGTTGGGCTCCAGCCCAACTCTACCCCTTCCCCACTGAATTGTTCTGGGCAGAGGTACTCACCCTTCTGAGCCTCACTTTCCTTATCTGGAAGGCAGGGTGATGCCACCAAGCTTCTTGTGAACATTAGGTGATACAGTGTATATGAAAGTTCCGGCATGTAGCAAGTGTTCAATAAA
This sequence comes from Orycteropus afer afer, assembly GCF_000298275.1. NCBI lineage: Eukaryota > Metazoa > Chordata > Mammalia > Tubulidentata > Orycteropodidae > Orycteropus > Orycteropus afer. Next base: position 362,670 of record NW_006922085.1, on the reverse strand, counting down.
TTAAAGTGATTAAAGGATGGGATGGATGAGAATCACATAGTCATGTGTACGCAGTGACACATGAAGGCTGAATCATAGCTGGCTACACTGTCCCATTGTCTTCTCCTCGCCCATTTCACTGATCATGGTCCTTTGGTTGGAGAGGAATAGATTTCACCTCACTTCTTATTCCCCTACTCCATTGCTGGGCGGTACAGATCACTCTCCTGGGAGATGGGACTGACTTTCTGCCCAGTGTGGGCAGGCTTGCCTGGGGATAGAGCAGGAACTGTGGGCAGTGTATACAACACAACCCCAGCTGGAGATGAGGGCAGTCACTGGGCAGTGTGGTTGGCACTGTCTAAAGAGAGAGGCCAAACCTAGGGAGTGGGGCTGCCTGGGATGGGGGCCCTGACGTTGACCTCCACATTTGTGAAGAGGCTGCCAAGCAGCCCTGGGGGGGCGGGCCTAGGGCGGGGCTGGGAGAGGCGGGGCTGTAGGGCAGCCTACGACTGTCTTCCCAGCAGCGGGGCAGGCTGGGTTCCCTGACTCTGGAGTCAGGGGACCGCAGGTCTGGCCAGATCCCCCACAGGATGGACAGACGCACGGAAGGAGGCAGCTCCATGATGGACTCAGAACTCCTGGACCCAGAGCCAGGGAGTGGCAGGCAGGGTAGGGGCGAGGAGCTGTGGGGAGGGTGGGGGGATTGGGAAGAGACTTGGGTGAAGTGTGGGTGGTGGTGAAGGGGGCACTAGGACATTGGAGATTTCTCTGGTTATAGGGGTGCTCTGAAGGGACGTCAGTCTGTCAGTGGTAAGGAGGAGGGGGAACACTTGCCTTGCTGGGGAAAGTGGGCTGGGCCAAGGGGAGCTATAAATAGCGTCTTCCTCCAGCCCAGGGGAAGAGAAGGCCAGCTGAAGCTGCCTCAGGCTCTCCTGCTCTGCCCTTTGCTGGTTCCCAAGGGGTCACTTCCATTCAGGACCCTTCCAGGGGTCACACCAGTTAGAGAGATTCAGAAGCTCATTTGGGAAGATTTCAATATGCTGTGGCTTTTGCCCTTAAATCAGCATTTCTAGGGTATCTACTGTGTGACCTATGCCAGTCCTGAGCTGCTCTAAGTACCTACTGTGTGCTCTGTCCTGGTCATGCAGCTCTCTGAACATTTACTCTGATCACATCAGTTCTGAGCCACTCTGAACATCTATTGTATGCCCTGGCTGATCCTGAGCTGTTTTGAGCACCTACTGTGTGCCCGTGACAGGCCTGAATCAGGAGGTGCAGCCCAGGGTTCACAAGGTTGTTTAGTCACATGACTCTATGCCCGCAAGTTGGAACCCAACACCCCCTTGTGATCGCTGGATCTAGGTAGGTGCTGGATATGATATTTGGCTGGAAATGGCCAGAGGAGACTGGAACTCCTGGAACCTCACAGTGACAGCAGAGGAGCGAGGAGAAGGGGGACTCAAGTGGCAGGGAGGTAGCAGAGAGCCATGGTCCCACTACAGTCTACCTGCCTCTGTGCACATGCTTGAGCGCAAGCCTTGTTTTTGTGTGTGCTTCTATGTGTGCATCTGTGGGTGTACACATGTGGCTGTGCACATGTGTCCATGTGCACCTGTATGCTATGCTCATATATGTCAGTGTGTGGGTCTGTGAGGCATGCACTGAGGTCTAGGTCTGTATGCTGCAAAGGGTGGTTTGGGGTTCTACCAGGAATACAAGGGCAGAGAGGAGTCTGAGCATTGAGAACTGACGACTGAGCAGTACTTTGGCCATGCCATAGCTTACAGCCTGGGACACTGGGAGGAGGCCCAGTGGTCAGGACAGAGGGCACCATGGGAGACTCTCAGGGCCAGGCTGGGCAGGTTCCTATTGAGGAGGGACTGAGCAGGACATGTTCACACACACACACACACACACACACACACACAGTGTTAATCTGAGCACACTCACCCACCCCTGGGATAGGATAGTGGCTCACTTTGGGATGCTCTTGAAGAGGTCAAAGCCAGGAGAGCCAGTTATTCTATTGGGCACCTACTGATGCTGAGGGACCAGAAAGCATTTCCATGGAGAGACTGAGCAGGAGCCCAGGTGTAGAGATGAGAAATGCAGTGATAGTGCAATGTGTGAAAAGGCAGGTTTTGAAGGGCTGGGAGTTGAGCCAAGTCCATCCCACATTGTGGGCTGACTCTGTGACCTTGAGCTTTTCTCTCCTTCCTGATCCTCAGTTTCCTACTCCAAAAACAGGGCCATGTGAGGGGCCATGGAGAACATCTTCAGAGCAGATGCAGACTCTGGCCTTGGGAAGGGGCCCTAGGCTTCTCCTGCTCTTGACTTGTTGCCTCTTAACCGGATATTGTGACTTGGGAGGGTGTGTCAGGGTTAGCCCAGTCAGACTGTTTTGGGGAAGAGTGGGAGTTGCAGTACAGCTGCTTTTCTTGGGAAGTCAGACTCAGACTGCCTGGGTGTTGTAATGGCTCCTCAGAGATAGTTGTGGCCCCTGCTCCATCCTGGCTGCCCCCTACCCTCAGCACTTGACTAACATGCCAGGAGGGCTGGGGAAGGAGTCAGTGGGTGGCAGGTTTTGGGTCTGTGGATGTTAGAGGAGGGAGCCTTTGCTCTGATCACTGTGCTTGGTGTCGGTCAAGGTGTGGGCGTATGGCTATGAGGTCCCTGAGGCCACGCTGACCCCAGGATAGCCTTGAAAGTGGCCCAGAAGAAGGAAGACATGACTGTGTCAGGAACAGAATGAATGGCTTTGGGGAAGCAGGGAGCAGGCGGGTGGTCACAAGGGATACCCTGTTTATCAGTGGCTGCCTATGAGTGTGCTCACAGCTTCTGGGCATGACGTAGGGGGGTAAACCCTGCAGAAGGAGGACAAGAAAGGAGAAAGTGGTTGACCTTTCCTGGTGTAAGGCATTCCCCAGCTACAAGTGGTTTGGGGGAGGGTCCAGTCCAGGTGGGCTTCCAGCATGTGGAGCTCCTGAACCTGTATTTCTTGTGACATAGGTGAGACTTCTATGTCAGAGTCATCTCCTAGGTCCCTTGGGTGAGGCATATACAAATCAGCTCTCATGGGCTGGATCATGGTCTGGAGGACTGACCCAGGCAAGGTGGGGCAGGAGGGCAAAGGGAGGAGGCACTGCATCTCCTGCACACAGGATCAGCTCTGTTCTCATGACCCTAGCACCTGGCTCCTGGCTGCCCATGCCTTGTGCAAAGAACCAGATGATGAAGGGACCCTGCCAGGGACATGGTAAAGAAAATCACTAGAGGGCAGTGTGACTCAGGTTGGAACAGTGTCAGTGGGAGTAAGGGCAGAAAATGGGCTGGAGACAGAAAATGGACAGAGAGGAGGTTAGGAACCTGCAGGGACTGGATGGGGACCAAACATGAGAGAATGAGCCAGGGATTCCTGCATTTTCAGAGACAAGAGGGTTATAAATAATAAATAACACTAAAATGGAGTCTCTGGGTAGAGCAAACAATTAATGGGCCCAGCTACTAAAAGACTAGGGGTTCAAGTGCACCCAAAAGCACCTCCAAAGAAAGGCCTGGCAATCCACTTCTGAAAAAATCAGCCACTGAAAAAGCCTATGGAGCACAGTTCTACTCTGGCACAGTGTCGCCATGAGTCAGGGTAGACCCTGTGGCAACTAGTAACACTATCATGCTTTAAGAACAGATTTCTCAGAGATGGACACATTTAATTTATCCCATTCGACAGCAGTGAGTTTGGTTTTTGGTTTAGATCTTGTAAGGTTAATGACTTGTGCATTCCATTTTTCTGATAAAAAGACTGAGTGAAGCTCATGATTAAAAATTTAATTGGTAAAAATGAAATCCGAAAAGAAGTAAGATACTGCCAGGACTTTGTGTGTATACAGAAGGTTACAAGGTCTCCCTTACTTGCTCCGGTTGGCCTGGGATTTAGCAGGAAATTCTCAGCAGGAGCAAAGACGAAAACCTTGATCAGTTCTGACATTCGTCCTGTATCCCTATTCTTGAGATAAAGGAGCTTCCCAGCGTGTTCCATCAGGCCGCTTCTTTGGGCGGGGGAGGGGCGTGGGGCGCGGACCGGACAAGGTAGCATTAGTGCCAGGCCGGTAAGACGCAGCGACGTTGACTACCAGGATCGGTCCTGACCAATCCGGCCCTGCAGATCACCCAGGCCCCGCCCCACTGCACTCAAACCCCTCCTTCCTGGGTGTCCCTGAGGCCTTGCGTAGCAAGTAGAGCAGTGCCTTGGGGCGGAGCTGCAGCTCCTAGGTCCCTTGGGTGAGGCATATACAAATCAGCTCAGTCCGGTTGGATGTGCTGGGTTTGTTCGCTCAGGGCGGGGCCTGCAGTCTTGAGCACTTAAGGACTTGGACGAGCGCGTTCTTGATCCTGATGTAAGGGTCTGGACCTGCTGGGTCCTTCACGGGCCCCTAGGCGAGTTGGGCATGCGTAGTCTATAACCAGCTCTCTTCAGTTGGGGTGGAGCCTACTCTTTCTAGGGCGGGGTCTGCTGGGGTCATGCGTTGTCGAGGCTTGAGGAGGGGCGGGGCTCGGGGGGCGGGGATCGGGGGGCGGGGCCTCGGCGGCCCAGCAGCTGGGTTGGAAACCGCGCAGTCCGGCTCAGCCCGGCACCGGGATGGCGTCTCCAAGAGAGCTGACCCAAAACCCCCTGAAGAAGATCTGGATGCCATATAGCAATGGGCGGCCTGCCCTGCATGCCTGCCAACGGGGTGGTGAGGCGGGGTCTTCGGAGAGGGAGGAAGGAGATGCAGGGGAGGGGTGGGTAGGTTGGCCTGGGCAGGGGTCTCGCGTGGAGAGAGGGCCATGGACAGGTGGGCAGCCGTAATGGTGGAGGACCAGGCACAGGTGTGACAAAGGAGAGGAGCGGGAACAGGTGTGTGGTGACATTTCGGCTCAGCAGGGCTAGTCTGGTCACCATCACCTTGGGGGGTGCTTCCACCCGTCCACATCCTACCCTGTCCCCACCGCTGCTGGCCAAGCGAGGACCAGGACTTACTGTGGTCACAGCCTGGTCCTTCCCTCTCATTAGGGTAGAGCTCGTTGCCCGGGTCTGAGCTGTGTGGTCCTAGGTCAGTCTCTTGGCCTCTCTGAGCACAGACCTTTAGAAGGCCGGAAGGTGAGCTAGTGCTTCAGTGGGGGCAAGGGCACCCCTTGGTCTTCTGCACTCACTCCTGGGTTTTAGGAGGTGTAGCTGTGCTCGGGATAGAAACAGGAAGAACACTATGCCATGTCTTTGTGTCCATGGATGTGTAAGTATCCACACGAGGTTGTGTGTATAGCAAAACTGAAGGATGAAACTTGGAGGAGATTTGTGTCATTGTTAAGGGGCTTATTTCTCTTGGACTTTTAGGTGTTTACTTTCCTTCCTTGACTTTCTGCTTATTCTTAAAATAAGCCTGCAGCATTTTTATTACCAGGGAAAAGAAATCTTTGTGCTAGGAGTATCTGCAACATTGTAGTGAACTTGCAAGTTGGCAAGGACCTCAGAGAACATCTAGTTCAACTCACAGCACAATATGGAAATGGGAATTTGGAAATTGTGTGATGTGCCAGGGAGTCCTTGCACTCCTGGTCTCTGCTTGGACATGATAAGGGAGAGGAGAGTTCTCTCCCTGGGGCCATGGCTTTGACCATGATGTGCTCCCTGTGGGACGAGGTAGGTCTTGGTTGGGGGCTGAGGCTGTGACCACTGCCTATGCTCTGAGTCCTGAGGAGCTGTAGCCACAGGACTCCTTTGACACTTCTCTGAAGGTGTGGAGACCAAAAGGTCCCCCTCTCTTGTGCTGCTAGCCAGTCTGTTAGGGTGGTGTTGTCCTAACTAGGAGGATGGTGCTGGAACTACATAAAGAAGAAAAAGTGAGAACCTAGCCTTTGGAGGCAGGAACACCTGAGCCATGTCCTGGCTCAGCTTTGTGACTTTGGGCCAGGAACTGGCCCTCTGGGCCTTGGGTTCCTCATCTGGGGGATGGTAACTGTCATCAGTCCTTTTCCATGACGCTGCTGAATCTGAATCGAGCAGGTGCTTGATAAGAGGTAGCAGGTAATTTTGTCACCACCACCTCTCTTTGCTTTTTGCTACCACAGTCAGGGATTAACCTGTCAGCTTCGGATGAGCTCTCTTTTTTTGGGAAGGGAGCTGAGACCCCATGGGGAGGGGACCTGCTCAGATCTTACAGTCCTGAGGGCCACGGACAGAGCTCTGCCTGGCAGGAACTTGTGTTTCTCCAAGCTCCACATATGGGATTAAAATATGACTCTCCCCAAGAAGAGGTTGGAAGGTCTCAGGGTGTTGGAGTGGGTGGGGCTGTGCGCTAGCCCAGCATGGGTAACTTGATGCTGCGTCTGGCTGTGGCCTATAGCCCCTGAAAGCCTCTCATACTTCCATGCCTGCATGGGACCAGTGGCCACGTGTTCTGGGGCTTCTTGATGAGGACAAGAGCTTTGGGACTTTTGGAACCAGGAGGCTTGGAAGAGCACTAGCCTGGGAGTCAGGAAGCCGGGGAGCTTCTACACGAGCCCCATTCAATCTGCTCTGCTGTTTTGGCCATATTCAACCTCACATCTAGGCCTGGTGTTCTCCACTCCAGAAGGTGTGTGACCGTCCCTGCATTCCCACATGCCTTAATACCCTGGGCTCACTTTATGATATTTTCAACAGTTGAACCCAGTGTGCTGAAAAATTATCTCCCACATTGCATTGGTTTCAGCGTCACTCATTTCTCCTATTGCATTCATTGATGATGTAAGCGCCAATCTGAGTTTCTGACTGGGAAGTTGCAGAGGCACAGCTGGGGCTGTGACCAGTGTTGTGACGGTGGCTCCTGGGACTGCTAGGGCCTCCTTGCATTTGGGAGTCCTTGGCCATCGCAGATCTCAAATGAGAGGCATCTAAAATGGGGCTTAGAATGCCTTTTCTGACTTTAGAACACCCCTTCAGAGGTTGTTGTTGTTGTTGTTATGTGCCATCGAGTCAGCCCTGACTCATAGCGACCCCTCCTTGGGTTTCCGAGGCAGTATCACTACGGAAGTAGGATTGCCCAACCTTCCTTCCGAGGAGTGGCTGGTGGGTTTGAACCGCCAGCCGTCTGGTTGGCTTCTCCCATTTCCCCAACTCATCTTACATGTATTCTGTCACCTTCATGAATGATTTCTCTCTGGCTGTGCTGAAGGGCCATTCTTGGCTGCAGGTTTTCTGAGCATTGTCTGCCTTGGCTTGGTTCTGGCTATGCAGCTTCCATCCTGGCTTCATGCCTTCGGAGAGCTCATAGTCTAGTTGGGAAGACAGGTGGACTGACAGTGACCGGGAGACTACAGTGCAGGCTCTAATGAGGGGATCACCTGGGCTGCGGAGGAGGCCTAAGGAGGGCTTCCTGGAGAAGGAGGAGGCACCCCAGATACCAAGGACAAGACCTGCAGGTTGTGTGGGGTTTGGGCCCTAGGCTAGGGTCCCCAGACTTCACAACAAGGAGTGAGTAAGCAGTAAATGAACGTGAACCCTCCCTCACAGTACCGCCAGCTCCCAATCCTGCATTGGTGCAGCACAGATAGGCTTGTGACTGGGTTTGAGAACCATAAAGACAGATAAAGACTCTGAGGGTGTGTGTGTGTATGTGAGGGAGAGTGAGGTGGATAGAAGTTGAATTGATCACAAAGCCTTGTGGGGAGGAAAAAGCAGGGCCCAGGACTGGTGAGTTTGGGAATTTGGCTTGAGTTGAAGGCTAGACCCTTGCACCTCAGGGCACTAGGAACTGGTTGACAGAGGAATGTCCTGGGCATCTTCCACCCCCCACTCTCCATTAGCAATTTCCCCCCACTTGATGAATTCCAGTGCCACACCTCAGGGTCAGCAAGCTGCCACCTTCTCCATCATTGGCCCTTCAGCTCAGACTGGGAGGAGCTCTGGAGACAGGTAGGATAGAGGATGAAGAGGAGACAGAGCATGGAAGAAGAGAAAGTGTTTGGTGGCTTTTCTCAACCAAAAGGTGGTGAGATTCTTCCTGGGTGGGGATATGATTGGCATGTACACAGGGGAACAGGAGAGACAACTTTCTGTCCCTTCTGACAGGGACTGTCATGGCAACTTTCTTCATTTTAGAGAGGTCTTCCTTCCCCTGCCCACAGAGGTAGGAGCAGACGCAGCTCAGGACTTGGTTCTGGAACCCACTCCAAGGACTTGTTGCTTGCTCCTTCTGTGGTGCTCCCAGGAAGTAGGCTCTGTCCAATGCCAGCCATGTCTTAGGCCTCTTGGCTCCTAGGATTCCTCTGGCCTTGAACAGATACACAGGAAAAAGAACAAGCGAGGGCAGCTGGGTTGACATGTCTTCGTATTTCCTTCTGCATATGCTTTGTGTTGAAAGTGATGTTCTGCTGCCCTGTTTGCTCAATGCCAGGTCCTGGCAGTCTCAGAGCTATACTTCCATCGGCCTTCCCTTCCCCAGCTTGCTTGGGCCACGTTCTCTGCACGTTCCCTCCTTGTGTGCCTGCAATTTCTCCACTGCTGGGATTTTTCCCAGTGTTTTACCCTGGTAAGCAGAGCTGTTGTGAACATACTTGAACTTTGGTTTTTCTCCGTGGATGATTTCCTTGGGAACTTATCTCAAGGAACAGAGGTAAAGGATCATTTATTGCCCTTGTTTTGCATCTAGCCAGATTTGCAGCCCTTCCCACCTTGGGCTGTGTGTTTGGGTGGGGGTGGGGGAAGGGACACGCTATTACCAGTCACTGTGGACGGAAGCTAGGGGGCCATCTCTGGGAAGACAGAAGATGTGAAGAAAGGGTACAAGACCCTAATTCTGAGGACCACGGATATGCTGCTGAGTGAGCCGTGGGTGAGGGTGATCTCGTGATGGGGAACAGGGTGAGTGAGCCCCCACATGAGGGGCTTATGCACTGCCCTTCTGTTGCTGAAAGCCCTGGCCAGCCAGCTGGGAATTGTGCAAGCTGCACAGGTCCCAGCTGCCTGCTGGCTCTCGGAACGTCGGGCCTTGCCTAACTTGTTTTTCTCTCTTTAGCTAATACTGAGGTTTCCTGCAAGGTTCCTCTCTCTTGCTCACTGCCAGTCTGTGTTCTGTATTCTGTTGGACCCCTCTCTCCTCCTCTGGGGCTCAAAGTTTGGGTTACATCTGCCCAAAAAACTGTGCTTTGGGAGTTATGGATCCCTGGCTGGCTAGCAAGGCCCTTTACTTTTCCACAAGGCCTGCCTGGGGACAGACAGGTTCCTCCACACCCCAGGTCCCAAGGTCAGTCACTGCTGAGGTGCCACTGCTTCCTCAGGTAGGCGTACTGCCAGGTTGGGCAGAGGGTACAGCCTCCCTGACGTGCTCAGGCTTTTACACAGAGATGGTGCTAGATCTCACTGAGGGATTGTCATCCCATTTTATAAGCAAGGACACTAAGGCTGAGAGTTGCCAGTAAGTGTCAGAGCCAAGATTGGAACCCAGGTCTGTCTGATGCCTGACGTACAGGCAGGGCCGCCCCTGGAGCTTGTTCCCCACAGTGAGAGAGCCAGGTTGAGGGTGGGACCCAGCAGACTACCAGGTGAATGCATGTACAGAACTAGGTGGATGATGGAGGGGAGTAGTGACAGTTATTGCATCTGTCCGTCTGTCTGTCTGCTGTAGTTTTACCTGACCTAGGCCCTAAGGCTCCCTGAGACTTCTGAGATGAGGTCACATTGAAAGCTTGGTCACATGAGGCTGGCAGTTCTGCTGCCTGGGTGTTTGTCCTGACGGGTAGGAGGTAGAGGGGCTGTGGTCACACCCATCCACTCCTCCAGCCTTGACAGCTTCTCTGATTGGCACACTGACCTGGTGGCAGATGTGATAGTGGTGGTGGTCTGCCATAATGACCACCCTATGGACATTGGTGTGACCCTTACCCTAGTGAGCTTCTAGTTGCCTCTTTCCCCCCTCCTGCCCATAATTCCTGAGCACCCAACTCTGTGTCAGGACCCTGAGTTGAATGGCTCAGACACTGCAGGGCTGCTGCTTCTTATGGGATCAGTCCAGGGGGAGCAGATGAATGGATGAGATGACTGGAATTGAGGGGGTGGGTGCACTAGATAGGCATGGAGGTGCCTTGGAGAAGGGACTCATGGAGGAAGCAGTTTCTGAGCTTAGCTTTGTAGGATGAAAAGAAGTTCACTGCAGGGAGGGAAACAGTGGACAGTGGATCCTTTGTGCAAGGAACATTGAGTAATTATTGTAAGTACTTGTGAGGTTCAAATTTGGATTCTTGGATGACAAGGCTTTTGTCCTGTATGCGTTGGGGAACTCCCCAGGAATGTTTAGCCAGGGATATAGTAGGTCACAAGTCATGATATTTCCAATCACCTCATATACATGTGAGAGCTGGACAATGAATAAGGAAGGCTGAAGAAGAGTTGATTGTTTTGATTGTGGTGCTGGGGAAGAATGCTGAAAGTACCATGAACTACTAAAAGACCTTACAGATCTGTCCTGGAGGAAGTGCAGCCAAAATGCTCCTTGGAAGTGAGAATGGCGAGACTTCATCTCACCTACTTTGGTCACATTGTCGGAAGGGACCATTCTGTGGAGAAGGATGTCATGCTTGGTAAAGTGGAAGGTCAACGAAAGTGGGGAAGGCCTTCAACAAGAAGGATTGACATGGTGGCTGCGATGATGGGCTCTAGTATAGCAGGAATCATGGAGCTGGTGCGGGATTGGGCAGTTTTTCGTTCTGCTGTGCATGGGGTCGCTATGAGTCAGAAACAACTCGATGGCACCTAACAGCAACAATAGTATGTCCAGCTTTATATCTGGTGGTGCACATCAAGATTACATAGGCTGAGGAGATCCCAGTGTATCTGCCAGAGACCAGAGAAGCCTGGGGAAGGAAAGCATGCCAGTGGTGGCTTGTACCCAGGGCCTGGGCATCCTCAGAGAGCTGTCTCATGTGAGGAGGCCAGGAAGGTATGTCTGATGCCCAGGCCTGGGCCTTGAGGCTGAGGACCATGGACAGAGACGAGTGCTCACTGGAAGGGGTCCTGGCCCTTGTCTGATTCCATGTGCTCCTTTTCCTTTCAGTTTGCATGACCAACTGCCCAACGCTCATTGTCATGGTAGGCCTGCCTGCCCGGGGCAAGACCTACATCTCCAAGAAGCTGACTCGCTACCTGAACTGGATTGGCGTGCCCACACGTGGTGAGGCTTGGCCCAGCTGTCCAAGGGCCTGTTGGGGTTTTCTAGGGGAGGAGAAGAGAGAAGACGAGAGTGTGAGCAGGGCCTGGGGTTGGGAAGGCAGGTCAGAGTTGACAAGGATTTCTATGACTGAAAAGCTGATCCTCTTTTATTCCTCAGAATTCAATGTTGGCCAGTATCGTCGAAACATGGTCAAGACATACAAATCTTTTGAGTTTTTCCTCCCAGACAATGAAGAAGGCCTCAGAATCAGGAAGTAAGTGTGTGTGTGTGTGTGTGTCGGGGGAAGGGGGCTGTCAAGAAGGCTAACAAACTACTGCTGTTTACTGAGACCCCTAGAGCCCTAGAGCTAAAGTGTTCATGAATGACCAGGTTACTCTGGAGCCCTGACTTCTTGCCCTGATGGCTGTGTGGCAGGACTGGTCTCTTGACCTCTTGGGCTGTGGGGTTGGGGATATCATGGGGCTGAGTATGAAGGGAACATGGCTGTTTGACCTGGCCTGAGACCCTGACCTGCCACTGAGCTGTAGGGAATGACATCCTAGGGAGGGGAGAACAGAGCTTCAGGGAGATGAGAGGCCTGGGCAAAAGCCCAAATTAGCTAGGGCAGGTCAGGGGCTGGCTGTGTGAAGACCACTTCTCACTCCATGGGGACTGGACACTGGTGGGGCATAGGGTCACCCCCTTGCACCTTCTCACAAAACCAGAAGGATTAGGCCAGGATCTGGGGGCCCTTCCTCCTCTGCCCCAGGCTTAACCTCTTGTGTGTTTGGTTAAGTGCTTGGCTGCTAACTGAAAGGTGATTGGTTCAAATCTGTCAGCTGCTCCATGGGAAAAAAATGTGGCAGTCTACTTCCATAAAGATTTCTGTCTAGCCTTGGAAAACCTAGGGTACAGTTCTACCCTGCCCTACAGGGTCACTAAGGGTTGGAATTGACTTGATGGCAGGGGTTTGGGTTTTGAGTTGGGTTTGTGTGTTTGGGGTGTGCTTGCCATGTACTTGGCCTGTTCTTGGTATGTGTGGGGTAGGCCTTGGCTTGGCTTTGAAGTGGCCTGAATGCTGCTGGGTGAGTGGTTCACATTTATGCTCCCTTTCCTAACAAGGAAATTTGCATATGATAAACCCTGACTTAGACTTTCGTCAGAGGAACTGAGCACTGGCTTGTATCTGAGGAGCTAGGAGCTATTTTCTTCTTGGCAAGTGTCAGGTGGGGGATCAAGTAACTCCTTGCCTTGCCAGCCCAGGGTGCACCAGGCCAGAGGCCAGCAGGCTACTGCCAAGTCTGGACACTAGGTTGCTTGTTCCCCCTCTGGCCACCAGGGGGAAGGCACTCCCTGCTGTGGGACTTGGCCCCTCAAATGACTTTTGCTCTTGAGTCAGTGAGGCTGGACCAGGCTGCTACATCAAGAAGGGGAGATTGACATTCAGGCCTCTGTGGCCAAGTTGTAGGTTTAACTTGAGACCAGACTATCTAGCGATACTGAGCCAGACAAAAGGAGGGGACTGATAGTTCCCTCGTACAGTGTGCTGAGTATATGACAATTGCTGGTACCTTCCCCTGCCCTTATATTATAGATGAGGAAACTGTGGCCCTGAGAAGCCAAGAAGCTTTCCAGATGACAATGAGTTACTTTCTAGACCACAGGCTTGAATCCAGGCCCATCTGTCACTAAGAACTCTTCCATTCATCATTTGCAGTATTACCTAATTAATAGGTCAAATGAAAATTCTAAAACAACCCCAGGTTATGGCCTTGCTCCATGAGCTCATTTAATCTTCCCTACAGCCCCTGTGGCAGGTGGTGGTGTCTGTTTTCTCAGATGCTGACACTGAGGTCATAGAGTGATGGGATTATTTAGGTCACTCAGGGTTTGAATCTGAACTCAGACCTGTCTGAATCTAAATTGTTTATGGGAAGAGTAAGTGAACTGGTGTTCCCAGGGTCTGCCAACTGTTCTGCCCAGGCTACCCCTTGAAGGTAGAAATACTGAGATTGATTCAGATGGGGAAACCCAGGCTCCCAGAGCAGTTGGGAAGCTGGGCCAGGGTCATCCAGCTGTTGTGGAGGACTCAGCAGTTGAAGCTGGGGACTTGGCCCTCTATGGGTACATTCTCTGTTTCTAGAAACCCTACTGCCTACATCCAGAGCCAGAGTCTGGCCACTGGGTTACAGGGCCATTTCTCATAAACCAGCCCCAAATTTCCAGTAAGAAATTGGCAAAATAAGAGGATCGGAATTTTTAAAAATGGGAAACTGAGTAAAAAGAACTGACTGCATCTCCTAGAGGTCCTGTTACTCACACTGTGTTGCGGTCAGCCCCTGATACTGGACACAGTGGAAAATCTAGAAATCATGTTTGTCCATGCAAAGGCATGAGTCCAATCTACCATCAGACATAGACATACTTGTCCATACAGTCCCATATCACATATGAGGGCATGTTCACACACTGGTATATCTCATATGCACATGCATGGGTGTACACACACATTGGATTTGCACACATGGGTGCATGTACACATGTTCACACACCCCATGTGCACAGTCACACTCCACACAGAGGTGCATGCATAAACACAGTTGATGTGCAGTCTTTGTGCACAGTCTTTGTGCACTGTACGCTTGCAGTCACTTGGAATTAAACCCTCTACACAAGGGCAAATGTACTCACATACCCCATATGTGCACACATGGGCACATGTACTCACCTTGTATGCACACATATACACTGGAGCATGGTCATACATGTTGTGTTGGGGTCCCCAAGATCACCTTGAGGTTCAGTGATTTGATAGGAAGACTCAAAGGACTTAGCATAAAGTGAGACTCATTGCTAAGAAACAGCAAAATCAGCAAAGGGAAAAGGATGATGGGATGAAGAAGTCCAGAGAAAACCAAGCATCAAGTGTCCAAGAATTCTCTCCCCATAGAGTCACATAGGACCTAATTCCTTCAACATGGAATTTTGACAACACATGTGAAATGTTGTCTACTAGGGAAGCTCATTGGGAGCTCTGGTAGCATAGTGGCTAAGACACTTGCCTGCTAACCAGACGGCTGGCGGTTCAAACCCACCAGCCACTCCTCGGAAGGAAGGTTGGGCAATCCTACTTCCGTAGTGATACTGCCTCGGAAACCCAAGGAGGGGTCGCTATGAGTCGGGGCCGACTCGACGGCACATAACAACAACAACAACAACAAGGGAAGCTCATTAGAAGTTCAGTACCCAAGATTTTTATTTGGGACTGATCATGTAGGAATCTTCTGCCTAGCATGTACCAAAATTCCAGACTCCCAGAAGGAAATCAGCATAAACAATGTTGTTTGTACACACTGTCTAGACATGTTGAACCACTCTTTTATTTAGGGAGAGTTTTATATCAGTATAGGGAACTGTTTACCATTCAGGTTTCTAGGTGGTAGTCAAGAGAAAAGAGAGAAGCAGACCCAGGAGCTGCCCTCTTTCCTGTTTGGGGTAAAATGTATCCCTGACCTTCTGACTTCCTACATCCAGGGTCGGATGCTGGGCTGACCCTGTGTTTTCTCTCCTGAAGGCAGTGTGCCCTTGCAGCTCTCTGTGACGTCCGCCGGTTCCTTAGTGAGGAGGGGGGACATGTGGCGGTGAGTGTGACACCCTAGTGACATCTGGGACTGACCCATACAGCCCACACATGTCTACCCCTTTGCTTATCAAACATCTGGAGGGCAAGGCAGAGTGTTTGTGCCCCTGGATGCCCCAGGTGCCAGCCCTTGGGCAGAAGTCCACGGCAGTTATGTAGAAAGAAGCCAGAGGCTGGGTCTGGGCCAGGAATGTTCCTCTGGGCTTGTGGTTGCATTTGACCCTGCAGAATTCCCTCTGAGTACTCACATTGTTGGCTACCCTAGCAATCAGGAGTATTGAGTTACTGAAGTCTTTGGCAAATGTGATTTCTCCTAGTGTTAGGAGAACCCTGCCCAGCATTTACTGGCTGTCCTAGGAACCAGTTGACTCCTAAGTAAGGAAATTCCACCTGTGTCAACCCTTCCAGTCATCTGGAAGAGTGGGACAAAGCTGTGGAAGGGGTGTCTGGAGGCAGGGGCCCTACTCTAACCCTATACAGTCAAACACAGGAATTGTTCTTTCCTTTCCTTTTTGCTCTTGGAGTTGTGTCTTCTGGAGCAGTTAGGCCCCCAGCTGTGGTCTGGGTTTGTTGCCCTCTAGGTCTGTGGTATAGCCATCAGCCTGGGTATTGTCTTCTCTCCTGGGTTGAATGTCCTGCTCCTAATCCCATATCTTCCTCTTCCTTGCTTAACTGACTTGTTTTGGTAGAACACATTCTCTAGCAGCTTTCTGAGAAAGGTACTGGGAGATAAATTGTGTGAGACCTTGGGTATCAGGACATGTCTTTTTTTTTTTTTAATTCTCACATTTGATAGTTGGAAGTGCATCTTCAAAATGTTCATAGCATTGCTATTGTATTTTGGCACTAGCATGGTGGTTGTGGAGAAGTCTGATGTCATTCTGTTTTACTGGTCTTCTTCCTAAAAGCTTCCTTGTACGGGGAGACCTTCTCCTTCTCCTGCCCCGTTTCTGGGGAGGCTTGCAGGCTCTTCAAGGTGACCCATGCTGAGTCCTGGGTGGGCTCTTTCCATGGGGGAACTCTTGTCCTCTAGAACAGGGAAATTATCACGTATTATTCTTTGATAAAGTCCCTTCCTTTTTGTGTAATTAATTCCCCATTTTCTGAGCTGCTTTTTTAGAACTCTTGATGGTTGCATAGTAGGCTTGATCCCTAATTGTATCTTTTTTTTTCTTTATTATTTTCTATCTCTTTTATCTTTTTAAAAAATTCTACTTTCAAGGATATTTCCTCAACATTCTCTTGCAAGTACTTGGTTAAATTAAAAAAAACTTTCTGTGATCACATTTTTAATTTCCAAAAGTTTGTTTCTTATTCTCTGAGTTTTAGAACTCTTATTTCAGGGTTACTATATCCTTTTGTATTTCTCTCGAGATATTAATTGTAAGTTTTTTTTTTTTTTTTGACATTTTCTTCTGTTCCATGTCCTGTCTACATTTTTCCCAAATTCCTTTTTCTTTCTGTTTGATTGAGTTCATGCCAGTTTTTCACGTTAGAAGTTTTTTTTTTTTTTTTTTTTTAATTGTGATTTGGGTGAAAGTTGACAGAGCAAATTTACTTTCCATACAGTATCTCACATATACTTTGTCTCATGACATTGACTACAATTTATCCCAATGCAACAGCTCCCCTTCCACTTCCTCCCCATAGATAACTCTTGCTTGTGTCCTTCTCTCCATGCACTCCTGCCCCCTGAGCTGTCTCCCTGTTCATACACGGCCCTTCTATTCTCCCATGATTGTTCTCTCCAAGGAGTGTTTCTACCTAATGTAAATGTGCACCTCATAATGCCTGTCTTTTGTTTGGCTGGAAGCCATAGGAGTAGGTTCAATTCCAGACCTGAAGGGCAACTAGGGGCCATAGTCTCAGTGGTTCTATCAGGCTCTATCAGACCAGCAAATCTGGTACCCCCCTCTTTTTTTTTTCTCATGATTTTTAGTTTTGTTCCACACTGTTCTGCTACTCTATCCAGGATCTCCTACATAGATCCCTCTCCAAGTGGTTGACAGTGGTAGCTGGGCACCATCTAGTTCTTCTGATGTGATAGTCCTGTAGGCTGGGGATTGCATGTGTACCAGTCCCTTGGACTAATTGTTTCCATGTGTCTTTGGTTTTCTTCATTGTTTGCTCTGCACAAGGAGAGACGCATTGTTACATATAGAAGGCTGTTGGCAAGGTTTTAAGATCCCAGTTGCTACTTGCCAAAGTAGGATGTGGAACAATGTATTGTGAGTATATTATGCCAATTGAGCTTGATGTCTCCTGTGACTATGGTCCTGAGCCCACAGGTCCAACTACTCGCTCTCTCTGGGTAGCTGGCTGTGCCCAAGAAGTGACTGCAACCTTGTTCTTTGTCAGCTCTACTGTATACTTGGGAATTCAGCAGAACATACCAATATACTTGTAGAAACATTGTCTGCCAACCCTATACATGGTTTGGCGCACGTTCCCCCCTGCATAGACATACCTAATAGTTCAGCCTGTCAACCCATCTATCCACCCATATATCCACGTTTGCCTTCACTGACAATGCAGTACTGTATGTGCAAAAGGGTTCATCTTTGTTGTCTGTACTTCTGTGTACCTCTCTCTATCTTCCTCTTCCTCAGTGCCACCATGTTGATCATAGAAGTTTTTTTTTTTTTTGAGTGTCCAGTGAACCTTGGCTGGATGCCCTTTCTTAAAAGTGATGCTCTAAGAGCTGCTAGGTCATGCTGGTGGGTGGGCTCACTGCACTGTAGGGGCTCCAGGTAGGTCAGTGCCTGGCTGGATGGGGCAAGGAAGGGCCCAGGGTTCCTGCTGCTCTTTGTTGGTCATCCAGCCAGTCTTCCCATTTCCTCTGCATCCTTGTCTCCCCCTGGTGCCTGTGCCTCTGTTCCCGGGTTTCCTGGCTCTGCACAAGTGGATGTGTTCTAGTTGGCTTCTCCTCATTCTGCATTATGGTTTTCCCCATCTCTCTGAGTCAGTCAACATGTGTTCATCTTGCAAAATTCCATTGACATCTCCCATCTACTGCCCTCTCCTCTCCTGTTTGTTTCATCCTTATGAAATTTATATGGTCTCTCTTCCCACTTTACTGGAGTCTCAAAATGGGGCAGAACTAAATGTGGATTCAGTTCACTACATTTCACTGGTTTAACTGGAAGTCCTGATGGTCAAACCCAAGCTGAGTCCCTGCTGTGTGCAGCGCAGTGCTGAATGCATTCTTCTGTGCCAAGGGTGTGCTCCCCCCAGGAGCTCGGGCATCCACTCCTTCCAGCTTCCCTGGGGCGTTGTTCTCATTCTCAAGCCCAGCTCTTGCAGATATGAAGGTGGCTGACCAGGTGGATGTGGCCCAGGCAGCAGCTGGTCTTGGCTGGACAGCCAGTCCCCAGAGACACCTGTGCTCAGCCCTCTGGTGACCTCCCCCCTTGCTACGGGCAGAGGCTGAGTTAACCCCAGTTTGGTCCTAGGTTTTTGATGCAACAAATACCACTCGTGAACGGAGAGAGACCATCTTTAATTTTGGGGAACAGAATGGCTACAAGGTGAGGCCTCCCTAGTTTTCCACCTTGTTTGGGCTGTGGATGCCCCATTGAGCCCTCTGGGGCTCCTTCCACAGGTTCCCAGTGGGAGCAGGGCATTTGGTTGGCATGGTTCCTGTGTGTAGTTTGAGATGAGAAAGGCTGCTCTGCTCTCTCTGCCTGTGGTGGTTTTTTTTTTTTTTTGGAGGGGGCCAGGGTCTTGAGGGGAGGGTCCTAGATAGGATGACACCTGCTTTTTAGCTCCATGCTCCCCAACCTGGCGCCCCTAGAAGAAGGGCCTGCATGGGCCTGGGCTGTTGGTTAGCATGGCTCTCAGTGGGATGGGGAGTGCTGGGAAGCCAGATCCAGAGCCCTAAATGTGTCTGTGCTTCCTTCCCTCCTGCCCATCCTGGTGCCTCTGGACGGACAGACCTTTTTTGTCGAGTCCATCTGTGTGGATCCTGAGGTCATAGCTGCCAACATTGTGGTGAGTGGAGTATCTGATCTTGTTGGGGGCAGTCATCAAACTGCAGTTGGCATTTGACAGTGAGGTCCCCCTAGGGACTTGGCTGCCCTTTGTTTGGCTACCTTGAGCCTTGGGGGTAGGGAGGTAGTATAGCTTCAAATGCTAGGCCAGGTGAGTCTGGTTGTTTCTGAGAACCACTGTGTTGAGGGTGATGTTGTGTACGGGTATCCTCTTTGCTCTCCACCCCCAAGTAATTCCTGGGCAATGGGAAAGGAGCTTCAGCTTTGTGGTGGGAGCAGTATTTATATTCTGAGAGAGAGACTGGAGCATGCCACAGTCTCTACCCCTTCTACCCCCAATTTATCCAGGAACACATCTGGGTTTGAGGAGACAGTTGAGGGTTGGGAGGGACTTCCAGGCCCTTTGCCTTTTCAGCCTCACCTCCTCCTGTACCATAAATATGAGGGCTCCAATCTCAGGGTACTCCAGATATTAGTAGGAGAACTTGGACTAGGGAGCTGCTAGACTCTTCCAAATGGGACCAGCCCCCCTGGGGCTTTATTTCCCTTGGGCTCCAAGGTCCCAGCATAACCACTAGATTAACCAGCCTTCAGCCCCTGACTGATCAGCAGACCCCACCTGGCTTAGGCCTCCAGCCTGGCGTAGCCTTCTGTCCAACCACTACACCTCCCACCTCCTGGTGTTCTCTGTGGTCTCTGGTCCTGCCTGGCCTCCAACCCTAATGTCCTTGCTTTGTGTCTGGCTCTGGCAGCAAGTGAAACTGGGCAGCCCTGACTATGTCAACCGTGACAGTGACGAAGCCACAGAGGATTTTATGAGGCGCATAGAATGCTATGAAAATTCATACGAGTCATTGGATGAGGACTTGGACAGGTAAGTGAGGGGAACACAATGTTCTGCAGCTGGGATGGGCACCTGGGAGGTGGGAGTAGGACTCCCACTTGGCTGCCTTCTTTGGCTTCCGAAGCCTGCCTTGCTCTCTGTGGCATCCCCAGGCCTGATCAAGTCAGAGCCCCTGTAGCCCTGAAAGTCCACAGTGAGGTGTTAGCACCTACCTTGACACAGATAGTGGTGGCAGCTGGCGGTGGGGTTGGGAGCACTACAAAAGATGGAAACAGTCTGTCCTTTTTTGTTGCTTTCCTTGGAGCAGAGACTATGGGCCAGCAGTGACTTGCAGAACCCTGGCTGCCTCATCTGGAACTCTACGAGTCAGGATTTTCTACTTTTTCATCATAAAATCAAGCCCTGGTTCTACACTAGGGTCTGCCTGCAAGGCATTTGCAAACATTCCATGCTCTTCTTTAAATGTGTAGCCTGCTTTTTGGCAATGGGGGTCCCAGATCTTGCCTGTGGACAGCTGGCAGTGGTCTGTGCTTGTTAGTTTCATCTGCTTCTCTCCGGGATGAAGGATCAAGCAAGAATGAGCTTGGAGATGTTCTTTAGGCCTAGAAGGAACTTTCAGCTGAGGGTCTTACAGCAGGGATGGGCAGACTTTTTCTATGGAGGGTCAGATAGTAAATATTTAAGGTATATAGGGTCTTGGTTGCAAGTACTCAACTCTGACAGTTTAGTCTGAAACAGAGATTATGTAAATAAATGGGCATGACTGTGTTCTAAAATACCTGGTTATAAAAAACAGACTGTAGGCTGAATTTGACTCATGAGCCATAGTTTGCTAATTCCTGTTTTACAACATAGATAGGCCAGTGGTTAGGTAAATAATAGTGTGGCCCCTTGGTACAGTATTACATAGTCATTGCAAATCGTTAATCGTGGAGAAGCATGGGAAAGTGTGTGTAATGGGACATTAAGTGAAAACGCTGGAATATGAACTTGTGCTTGGGTCATTTATAATCACATGAAAATACATAACGCATATGAACCAAGGAAAACAAGTGATTGTTGGAGGGGTGGCTTTTAGAGGTGTTTATGGAATCATCCCTGAACTGGCTGTAAGTCTCCCTTGCAGCTGGACTCTGGAACCAGCCCAGGCTGGACCAAGGCCATGGCACTTGCTGCCTGGGCCTCTGCATGGCTTTCAGTGTTTTCCCCAGCACAGAATTTCTCCTCCTAGTTCTGTGATGTGACCGCATTAACCAAAACCCAAACTCATTGCCTTCAAGTTGATTCCAACTCCTGGAGACCCCGTGTGTTAGGAGAGGTTATCTGGAGGGGCTCCTGTTGGATTTGCCAGTAAATGTCACTCTTGCTTTATTGGTGGGTGAGAACAACAACCGGAAATCAAGGTCCCGTGGACCACTAACCAGGAAGAGGGTGGGATGAAACGTCTACCAGCTACTCCTAGGTCAATCCTGGAGAAAACGATCTCTCGGTTCAACTTACAGACAGTGCGTTGAGAGTTCAGAAGTAGGTGAGAAGGGCATTGGGGGATGCACGAACAGTAGGAAAAGTGGGAATGTGGTCTGACTGAGCCACCCACTCTGGATGTTACCTTCTGGAAGCATGATCATGATGCATGATGATCCTTGAGCACCTCTCATAGGGTTTGTCTGTGTGTCACACACGTTGTTTCCGGCTCACCCCACTTTATCCCCTCACACACACACCAGCTGATGGGCCTGGGTGTTGTGGTCTCAAGCCTGATGGTCCGAGATACAGGTTCTGTAGACATGGAAGTGTGCACAGAGCACTAGGGTCTGGTTCCTGGGGCTGGCCAGACTGCCCTCCATGGGGCCCTTGCCACACTCACAGGCCTCTCTCTACTTCTCTCTGCAAAGGGATCTGTCCTACATCAAGATCATGGATGTGGGGCAGAGCTATGTGGTGAACCGTGTGGCTGACCATATCCAGAGCCGCATTGTATATTACCTCATGAACATCCATGTGACCCCCCGCTCCATCTACCTCTGCCGGCATGGAGAGAGTGAGCTCAACCTCAAGGGCAGGATTGGCGGTGACACAGGACTATCCCCCCGGGGCAGAGAGGTCAGTGTGTGTGTGTGTGTGTGTGTATAGGGGAACAGACGGAGGGCACAGTTGCATGTCGGGTGTGTGTATATGTGTATGTATGCACAGTGGGCTCCAGCTCTCATAGTTCTCACAATTCTTTGTGGCCAGGTGGACAACTTCCATTCAGTTTAGAATGTTCATATCACATAGGGAAGCAGTCATCAAACAGTAGGCAAATGCCTGGACCTTTGGCCTCCATGTGAGCTGCCATTGACTGAGACCCTCTCCTTGGAGAGGCTTGCTACCCCAAGACTGACCCAAGTCTCCACAGGGAACATGATGGTTGTGCCACAGCCAGGGGGCTTATTGAGGCCTAAGTGGGGAGATCATGCAGCCTAGGCACATGGGTCAAGATGGGTAGGGGATATAATCAGCTAAGGCTGGAACTGTGCTCAGAGTCTGGGGAAGAAGCACAAGATAGCACTTGTGAGTGTTTGTGTCATTAAGAGGTTAGTTTGTGCTTTTCACCGAACTGTGCTCTGAGACTAGCTTGACCCTGTGGATCCCATGGCTGTGATGTCCTTTCCTCAAATGACCCATGGGTCTGAATTTGCTTGCGGTATGTTTCAGTTTGGGAGGAGACTGGCCCAGTTCATCAGTGACCAGAACATCAAGGACCTGAAGGTCTGGACAAGCCAGATGAAGAGGACAATCCAGACGGCCGAGGCACTGGGTGTACCCTATGAGCAGTGGAAGGTCCTCAACGAGATAGACGCGGTAACTGTCGTCCCTCCTCTCCTTTCTTTTGCATTTAATTACCTGGACCAACTGGAATTTATTTTGACGTTCTGACATAA
>NW_006922085.1:314522-337129 GCF_000298275.1 Orycteropus afer afer | reverse complement strand
CTCCAGGAAGCATATATCTGGAATCCTGTTTTTTCCAGTTTGTTCCTCGGATAGTATTACAGGTAGGCCACACCCCTGGGGAAACTCCCCCTAGACTGACCGGCCGCTTAGGACATAGTCATGTGATCCATCATGAGAAACAACACTCACAAGTGAAGTCCAGCCAAGTTGACAGATCTTCAACTATCACACTTTACATCTGATCTTTTCCCAGTTAACTCATTTCTTATATCCATGTGTGCATCCTTTTCCTTCTACTTATATTAAGTTCTTACATATAATTTGTATGTCTGTTTATATCCTAGCATCACACTGTCTTAATTATAACAGATTTTCATTATTGGCCATTTGGATTCTTTTGTGAAGCCTTTTTTTTTTTTTTTTTTTAAATTGGTTTGTCTGCCTTTTCTTACTGATTTTTAGGAATTCTTTATATATTCTGAATAAGATGCATACCTGGTAACCTGGTAATATTTTAATTTAGTGTTGGTTATTTTGTATGAATAATTATAGACCTAATTCGAGGCTCTGATTAATGTTATCTTTCTCCAGAGAGGATTTACTTTTCTTCTAGCAGGTAGTAAGGGAGTGAATCACCTTAATATAGTCTGGGATCAAGCTGATTCAAAGGTGGGCTTTGAGCTTCATGGAGGCTACTCAATTTTCAGTCACTGGTAGACTTAGGAAGTAGCCTTTAAAGTTCTGACCTTTAAAACCTGTGGGCCTCAGATTTCTGACAAGACTGCTGAAAGCTCTGCCAAGCTTCTACCCTCAGTCCCGCTATCTGCTTGACTTCTCACCTTTCAGCTGCCATCTTCCAATCAGCAAGACCTCAAAGGGAAAAGGGATACCATATATCAAGGTCATTCTGTGGGCTTCCTTTTGTGTGTGTGTGTGTGTGTGATTTGGGTGAAAGTTTACAGAGCAAATTCACTTTCTATACAGCAGTTCACACACATGTTATCTTATGACATTGACTATAATTTACTCCAATGCAACAGCTCCCCTCCCACTTCCTCCCGATAGTTAACCTCTTCCCTGTGTCCATCCCTTCATGTACTCCTGAGCTGTCTCCCTGTGCATAAACAGCCCTTCTTTCTCCCATGATTGTTCTCTCCAAGTAGTGTATCTATCTCAGGTACATGTTCAACTCATATGCCTGTCTTTTGTTTGGCTGGAAGCCACAGGTGTGAGTTCAATTCCAGACTGAAGGGCAGTTGGGGCCATAGTCTCAGTGGTTCCACCAGGCTCCATCAGACCAGCAAACCTGGTCCCCCTTTTTTTTTTTCCAAATATGTATAAGATCTTACTTCTTCTCCACTCCCTGGTTATGGCTGGTCCTCAGAAAAACTAAGATCAAATATTTATTTACTCTAGTAATTTTTTCCAGTGTGTTCTCTTGGAGTAACCTAGGAAATCAACTGGAAAAATTACTAAGTAAATACGTATATAATTTATTTTATTTTTAGTTGTTGAGAGTATACGCAGCAAAACATAACACCAATTCAGCAACTTATACAATTCAATGACAGTGATTGCATTCTTCACGTTGTGCAACCATTCCCACCCTCATTTTCCTAGATGTTACTCCCCCATTGACTTAAATTCATCGCCCCCTAAAGTTCCTATGTAATCTTCTGAGTTGCTCTTATCAGTTTGATCCCATATAGGTTGTTCTTCAAAGAGCACAGTGCTCAAGGCAGACATTCTTTACTAGTTAAGCTAAACTACTATTTGATTTTAAGATGTCAGTGGATTTTTTTGGTTTAAGGTTTAAAGATTATCTCAGGGCAATAGTTTCAGGGGTTCATCCATCCCCCATGGCTCTAGAAAGTCTGGAGTCCATGAGAATTTGAAATTTTGTTCTTCATTTTCCCCCTTTCAATTAGAATTCTTCTATAGAATCTTTGATCAAAATGTTCAATAATGGCAGCTGGGTATCATCCAGTTCTTATGGTCTCATGGCAAAGGAGACAGTTGTTTATTTAAGCAGCCACACATTCCATTTCCTCCTCCTATTACTGACTGTCTTCCTTCTTCGCCTGTTGCTCCAGGCAAACATAAATTAGTTGTTGTGCCTTGGAGGGCTGCTGGTAAGCTTTCAAGACCCCAAGCACTACACAGAGGAACTCTGGTGGCATAGTGCCTAAGGCACTTGACTGCTAACCAAAAGGCTGGAGGTTCAAACCAACCAGCCACTCCTCAGAAGGAAGGTTGGGCAATCTACTTCCAGAGTGATAACGCCTCGGAAACCCAAGGAGGGGTCACTATGAGTCAGGTCTGACTCCACGGCAGTGCATTGTGTTTTGCATTGGCACTATACAGAGAACTAGGAGGTAGAACAAAAGCACTAAATACGTTATTAGGCCAACTAACTGGGATGTCCCATGAAACCGTGGCCCTAAACCTCCAAACCAAGGAACCAAATCCTGTGAGGTGTTTGGTTGTACATAAGCAGCCTTAGCAGCTACTTGTTTTTTGGTCATTGTAAATATATGTCACACAAAATATGCCATTTCAACTTTTTACAGGTGTACAGCTTATTGACAGCACTTATAACTAATCAGCTGTGCAACCCTACCCTTAATCAGTGTGATTTTTCTATCATTGTAAACCAAAACTCAGTAGTCTGTAATCAATAAATGCCCCTTTTTCTCCTCCCTCCTACAATAAACTTTGGCCTCTATACATTTGCCTTTTCTTGTCTTTTTATATAAGTGAGATTATATAATATTTGTCCTTTTGTGATTGACTTATTTCACTCAGCCTAATGTCTCAAGCTCCATCCATACTGTAGCATGTATCAAGACTTCATTTCTCCTGCTGGCTGAGTAGTATTCATTGTGTGAACGTACCATATTTTGTTTATCCATTCGTCTGTTAATAGGCATTTAGGTTGTCTACACCTTTTGTCTATTGTGAGTAGTGCTGCAGTGAACACTGGTGTACAAGTCTCTGAGTTTCTGAGTCTTTTGGGTATATACCTAGGAATAGACTTACTGGGTTACATGATAGTTCTGTTTTCAGTTTTTTGAGGAACCGCCCATTATTCTCCACAGCAGTGGTAATATTTTGCATTCCCACTAGCGGTGGATAAGGGTTCCAATTTGCCCATATCCTTGCCAACATTTGTTATTATCTTTTATGTTCATTTTTTATCTTAGCCATTCTGGTGGGAGTGAAATGGTATCTCATTGTGAATTTGATTTGCATTTCTGTGGTAGATAATGATGTTGATCATCTTTTCACGTGTTTGGTAGCCATTTGACCTCTTTGGTCAAATATCTATTCAAATCTTTTGCCCATTTATGATTGAATTATTTATCTTTCTGTTGTTACATTGTTTAAATTTTATATATGGGTTAGTTATTAGATTCTTATTGTATATATAGTTTCTGAAGGCATTCTCCCAGTTTGTAGCTTGTCATTTCATTTTTTTGGTGAAGTCTTTTGATGACAAAAGTTTTTAATTTTTTTTATTACCATTTATTTGTTTTGTCTTTTGCTCTCTGCACTTCTGTTATTATATCAGATAATCCATTGTAGAAAGCTAGGCCTGACAGCATTGCTCCGGCTTGTTCTAAGAATTTTAAGCTTTTAGTTTGCACATTTAGGTTGTTAATGCATTTTGAATTTGTTTTTGTGTACATTATGAGGCATGGTGCCTGTATCATTTTTTCTGCATGTAGAACTCCAGTTTTCCCAGCACTATATATTGAAGAGAGAGTCTTCTTTCCCCATCAGATGGACTTAGCACCCTCGTCAACAATCAGTTGGCCATAGATGTATAGGTTTATTTCTAGACTCTCAATTCGATTCCATTGGTCTGTATGTCTATTGTTATACCAATATCAGGCTGTTTTGATTAGTATAGCTTTATAATATGTTTTAAAATCAGAAAGTGTGAATCATACCTCTTTGTTCTTCTCTTTCAACATTGCTTTAGCTATTCTGGACCTTTTGCCATTCCATATAAAGTTGAGGATTGCTTTTTCCATTTCTGTAAAGAAGATTGTTGGAATTTTGATTGGGATTGCATTGAATCTATAGATCGCTTTGGGTGCTATTGACATCTTAACAGGATTAAGTATCACAATCTATGAACATGGAACATCTTTCCATTTATTTAAGTCATGTTTAATCTTTTTCAGCATGTTTTTTATTCATTTTGTAAGTCTTTCACATCCCTGCTTAAATTTATTCCTAAGTGTTCTCTTAGATGCTATTTTAAATGGAATTGTTTACTTTCCTTTCTTTCCTTTGTTTTCCTGATGAGGTTTTATATCCTCAGAAGGATAATCCTTTTTGCCTTCCCAATTTATGTACCTCATGTTTCAGTTTCCGATCATTGCACTGGCAACAAAAAGTGATGGGCAAACTTGTTGTCCTTGTTTTGTTCTTTCTTCAATGGCCTGCCTCTCAGAATCCTGCCCTTTAGAATGATGCTTGTACTAATTTTTTTTTTTTTTTTTTAGTCAATTGAGGTAGATTTTTTCTCATTTGGAGCTATTGATAGTAAAGTATTATTTCCTAATATTAAATCATTGCATTCTTAGAATAAACCCTAGGTGGTTGTGGTGAATGACTCTTGAATTTGATTATTTTTAACACTTATTAATAAGTGATACTTGTCTTTGCCTTTTGATTTGTCCTACATTTTCCGGGTTCAGATACCTGAATTATGCTGATACTATAAAGTGAATCTGATGGATTTCCAATCTCTTCTGAGCCCTTGGGATTCATCTTCAACAAAGCTCCCTAGCCTGGGACTTTGTTTTTAGGTAATTCTTTGATGACAATTAAAATTTATTCTTTGATCGATTTTACTCACTTAATATATTTTAAGGCCTCTTTTTTGTCCCTCAACAATTTATCATGAAAAGTTTCAAACATATAGCAGAGTTGAAAGATTTTTATAGGAACACCTATATGCCCACTGGGAATTCCTGAGTAGTACAAACTTAAGTGCTTGGCTACTAAATGAAAGGTAGAAGGTTCAGATCCATCCCCAGGAGCCTTGGAGGAAAGGCCCAATGGTCTGAAAGATCACAGCCATTGAAAACCTTAGGACTCAAAGCATAGTTCTACTCTGAAACATGTAGAGTCGCCAGGAGTTGGGATTGACTTGAAGGCAACTGCTGTTGTTTTCTGTTGCTGCATAACAAATTACAACAAACTTACCCATTCCTATTGAGTCTACTCTGGTCATAGCAACCCTGTAAGATGAAGCAGAACTGCCCCATGGGTTTCCAAGGCGGTAATCTTTATGGAGGCAGACTGCCCCATCTTTTTCCCATACCACAAACTTAGCAGCTTCAAACAACACACATTTATTATCTCACACTTTCTGTGGATCAGGAGTCTGGCCAGGCATGATCGTGTTCTCTGCTCAGTGTCTCATCAGGCTGCAGGTGTTGGCCAAGGCTGCTGTCTCATGTGAGGCTTGGGGTCCTCTTCCAAGCTCAGTGGTTGTTGGCAGATTCATCTCCTTACAGTTTTAGGCCTGAGATCCCCATTTTCTTGATAGCTGTCAACAGGGGGGTGTCCTTAGCCCCTAGAGGCCTCCTGTAGTTCCTTGCCATATGGCATCTTAATTCTTCAAAGCCAGTAAGGGAGAGTCTCTCTCTAGTCAGCTAAGACTGAATCTTATATAATATGAAGTGATCATGGGGTTGACATCCTATCAGCTTTGCCATGTTCTGTTGGTTACAAGGAAGTCACAGATTGTGCCTGCACTTCTTCTTTCTTAGTTAGATTTCTTGGAGATTAGTCACTTTTTGAATCCCTTCCAAAGAGCCAGATTTAAGATTGTATCTCTTCTGTGGTTTTTCTGTTCTTTAAATCATTTATTTTTGCTTTTGTTCATATTATTTTCCTTTTTCTTTCCTCAGATTTTTTTTTTAAAAAAAACTTTCAGAATTTATTGGTTGGGTCATCTATAGTCATTCTTTCTTAAATAATGAAACCATTTAGAGCTATCTTATGGTTGGTTTTACTCCATTACAGAGGGAATATGTCCTGTAATTTCAGCCTTTGCAATTTATTGGCATTTCAGCCTCATTGAACTTTTCTGTTGTCCAGGATATGGTAAATTTTCATAAATATTTCATGGTCCATTTAAAAGAAGATCGGTTGTCTGTTGTTTGGATACAGCATCCAGTATATGTTTGTTATCCAGTTATATGAAGAAAACACAGTTTTGCTTTTTAGCTGTGACAGTGAAGCATTCTAAATTTTATAATCTTATTTTGAAGCATTTCTTTGTGTTTATCCTTCTTGCCTTGAGAGTTGAGATTCTTGGATTTCTGAGCTTCTGAATAATTTGAAAAAGTTAAGATGCAAGCCACAAATGGTTTGTGCTTGACTAGCTAACCTAAAGTTTGGCTGGTTGAACCTACCCAGCAACACTGCAGAAGAAAGGCCTGGCAATCTACTTCTGCAAATATTACAGCCAAGAAAATCCTAAATGTCTTTATTTCTCTTGAGAATTGCCATGACTTAGAATTGACTTGACAGCACAAGACAACAATAAATATACCTAGGAATTGTCAGGTCATATGTTAACTCTATGTTTAACCTTTTGAGTAGTTGCCAGACTATTTTCCAATGTGCCTGCATCATTTTACATTTCTAATGGGGGTGTATAAAGGTTCTAATTTCTCCATATTCTGTCCATCACTTGTTATTACATCTTTTTTGCTTCTAGCCATCTTAGTGGGTTTGAAGTGGTATTTCATTGTGATTTCGATTTTCATTTTCCTGATAACTAATGATGTAGAACATCTTTTCGTGTGCTTATTGGCCATTTGTATCTTTTTTGGAAAATTGTCTATTCAGTTCCTTTGCCCATTTATTAATTGGGTTGTCTTTTTATTATTAAATTGTGAGAACTATTTGTATATTCTAGATACAAGTCCTTTATCAGATACATGATTTACAGATATTTTCTCCTATTCTGTGGATTGATTGTCTTTTATGTTCTTGATTAAAAAAAAAAAAAAACCCACTGCCATCAAGTTGATTGTGACTTATAGCAACTGCCCATTGGGTTTTCAAGGTGGTAAATCTCTGCAGAAATAGATTACCCCATCTTCCTTCCACAGAGTGGCTCATGGGTTTGAACCACCAACCTTCTGCTTAGTAGTCAAATACTTTAGGCACTGCATGACAAGAGCTCTTTTTTCCCTATCTTAAGGGGAAATAATTCAGTCTTTCAACATTAAGTATGATATATGCTGTATTTTTTTTAATGCTTTTTTTCAGGTTGACTAAGTTCCGTAGTTTGTTGAGTGAAGGATTGTATCATGAAAGATTGTTGAATTTTGTCAGTGTTTTTTCTTCATCTCTTGAAATAATGATGTGGTTTTTGTCCTTTATTTTATTGATATGGTGCATTACATTAATCAGTTTTCAGATGTTAAGCCAATCATTACATTCCTGGGATCATTCACACTTGGTTATGGTATATAATCTTTTTTTACATGTCATTGGATTTGGTTTCTTAATATTTTATTGAGGATTTTAAAGTCTATATTCATAAGAGATACTGGTCTGTAGTTTTCAGATGTGATAAATTTATCTGGTTTTGGTATCAAGGTAATACTGGCTGGGAAGTGTTGCCTCAACTTCTGCTGTGTTTTGGAAGAGTTTGTGATGAATTGATATTCTTTAAATGTTTGGTAGAATTTACTAGTGGAGCCATTTGGACCTGAGCTTTTCTTTGTGGGTAGTTTTTTGGTTTTTTTTTTTTTTAAATAACTAATTCAATGTCCTTACTTGTTATAGGTCTGTTCTGACTTTCTATTTCTTCTGACTTTAAGTCAGGTTTGATCCTGTGGTCTTGGAATTTGTCCATTTCATCTCAGTTATCTAATTTGTTGCATTATGGTTGTTCATAGTATTCTTTTATAACCCATTCTATTCCTGTAAGATTGGTAGTAATATCCCCTTTTTCATTCTTGATTTTAGTAATTTGAGTTTTCTTTTTTTCCTTGGTCATTCTAGCTAAAGTTTTGTCAATATTGTTGATTTTTTTATTCCCCAAAGAACCAACTTTTATTTTCATTTATTTTTTCTGTTGTTTGTCTAGTCTCTGTTTCATTAGTTCTGCTCTAATCTTTATTATTTTCTTCCTTCTGCTTACCTTGGGTTTAGTTTGTTCTTCTTTCACCATTATCTTAAGATGGAAAGTTAGGTTATTGATTTGAGATCTTTCTTTTTTGATAAATGTATCTACAGCTATGGAGTTTCTTTATCTTTCCTTTTCAGTAAACAGGTTTGCATTAAGGCCTCATAAACAAAACAAAACTCACTGCTGTCAAGTCGGATCCCACACACAGCGACCCCTCCTTGGATTTCGGAGGTGGTATCACTTTGGAAGTAGATTATATTGCCCAGCCTTCCTTCCGAGGAGTGCCTGGTGGATGTGAACCACCAGCCTCTGGTTAGCAGTCAGATGGCTTAGGGACTATGCTAGGCCTTGTGGGGGAAGGGGGAACCCTAGAGCAAAGGCAGAGACCGGCAGCTTTCTATTAAGGGCATTTTACTGTTTCTTCCTCTCCCAGGCATGTGCTCTCTGCTGGCTCTTGGCTTGAGCCAGGGAAGATGGACAATGGTCCATTCAGACATCTCTCTGGGGTTCTTTACACAGGATTGGATGTGGGCAGGAGGTTGTCACTCCTCATAGACTCAGGAAGTGGTCCATCATGCTGCTTGTAATGTGAGCTTAGTTAGGGGTGGTCATAGCTGAAGTGATGACCCTGTTTGCTCTGGGCCTCTCTGGCCCCTTCTTCTGTGACACCTAGTGTTTTCAATCAGCACTTTGCTCTTCTGTAATGGCATTTGTAGAAGGGAATCTATGTTCTATGTGTGTGTATATTCCAAACAACACAGTGATGTCTTCTTGCTTTGTAACAATCCATGCTAAGAAGTAGTGTTTCCACAGCACAAAAGAGACACATAGTTAACATTTCTGTGTTTATCTTTATATACTAAATGGATGAATGAATGGATAGATGCATGGGCAGGCAAAATTTTTCTGGTAGCTTCTTTTTTTTTTTTAATTTTATTTTGATTTGGGTGAAGATTTACAGAGTACATTCACTTTTCATACAGCAGTTCACATATACTTTGTCTCATGTCATTGACCAAAATCTGGTAGCTTCTTAAAAATGAAGGGACTCCTCCGTGCCCAGTGTTCCCAGAATGCCTGTTTTCCCCAGACAGGTCCTAAGCCCCAGGCTAAGAAGGTCCCCTTGGTCTAGTAAGTGCTTCCTAAACCTAGAGGCCCACCTGCCCATCCACAGGGATGCTCTGTCTGGCCTGGGAGGTATGATAACTCGGTGTCTCCCTAGGGTGTCTGTGAGGAAATGACCTACGAGGAAATTCAGGATCATTATCCACTGGAGTTTGCCCTGCGGGACCAGGACAAGTACCGCTACCGGTACCCCAAGGGGGAGGTAAGTGAGGTTCCAGAATTTAAGCTTAGCTTCCTGGAAGTGCTGCCTGAGGCCGAGGGCCCTGTGGAGTTCTGCCACGGCTGCTTGGACAGCAGCAGGAGCCTGGCCTCAGAGGCAGGCCAGCCTTGGTGTTTCAGCTCCATCTTACCCAGCCTTGTGGCCCAGGCCCTAGTTCCCTTCTTGAGTAGTAGGGGGTCATTGCTGCACAGGACTCCTGACTCTGAGACCCATCAGATCCCTGTTCCTCATCTATGTCTGCCCCTTCCAGGGTGATTTGGGAAGGACAGGGCCTGGGCTGAGTGGTCCTGACTCTGTGTACTCAGCTTTCCTAGAATCCCCAAAGATGGCTCATGGCTCCCTGGTACCCAAGGCCACCAGCTCCTTTCCTAGAGAGTTGTCAGCCTTTCATGGGGTGCTCAAGTGGTTGGGGAGTTGGGAATACCATCCCCAGCCTGAGGCTTGGATCTTAACTCACCCACATCCCTGTCCTGGGCCTTTGCCCTTCCTCTTGGTGCTTTCTCCTGTCATAGGGTGATCCTGTCCCCACCGTGCCTCCAGGCACTACCTGCAACCCTGAGTCCAGACCCAGGGAGAGCTTCCCCCAGATGAGTCATGACCACACAAGCCACCCATCCTTGCCACCTTCCCTTAAGCTCCCTCATCAGCCCAGGCCCCAGAACAGAAACTGGGGGCCACCTTTGACTCCTGCATCTCCTCCTCCTCCTTCTAAGAGGTGGCCTGAGGCAGTAGCCAAATAAAAATACCCTCACAGACATGTGTGCTCACATATATACACACATAGAAGCACTCCCACACACATGCCAGGTTCACAGGCACCTTTTCTGTACTCTTCCCAACAATGAATAGCCCTGGGTAACATTAATTTTCCCTCACATCATGCTGTGAGGCAAACAGTTCAGATTTAGAACTGACCCAGATAATAATAAGAAACATAGCCACTGGCTGCTCAAACTTGAAAATACAGGAGAACTATATTGGAGAACTAATTACAGTTACCAGAAGAATTGATTGAGGATTTTTCCAAAAATACCAGAGATCAGCACAAATCAACCTGTAGGCATTGCTCTGTTATCAAAGCATGGGGCAAATCCAGTTCTGACTGCTGGACCTGTTTAGGAAGGAATGCTCATTGTGTGGAGGAACTGTAGGTGAAACTCAATCCAGGGCTTAGGCTCCTGGTGAAAATCTCTATAGACCTGCCAGGCTATGGGATGGCCCAAGGACAGGCAGAGGTCCAAAGTTTCTCCCTCACCAGCTATATCAGCTGGGGGATACAGGTGGCAGACTGACATAAGATGCTTTTGGCACGTTGAACTCCAGGAAGGCCCATGGGCCTTTGCTCTCCCTGCCTCTACCACTTTCCTGTCTACTCTGTTCACTGTAGGCTGGAGGGTAGCTGTGTCGTTTCCACTCATCATTAGTTGCTTACATGTGAATTTCAGCTGCTGAGGGTAGACAGGTTCAGAGTAGGGCTACATGGGTGGGGCATGAGGTGGCCCCTCAGGATCAAGTCTTGAGGTAACCCAGCTTCACTCTCCAAATCTTATGAGGACCTGGCCCTAGGATGGGGAGGGGTCTTTTTCCCAGGTTGCCCACTGCCCCTTCTCCCTCCCAAGATGGACACGTCTCCTGGGCTGTGCCCTGAGCTATCCACCCTCATTCCCTTGCGAGCCAGACCTGAGGGAACTTAGCTACAACCTCTCATGAAGCATTCCAGGAGTAGGGAGGTGGCTCATTACCCAGGTATCTTCATCCCTGCCCCCTGGGGAGATATCATGTCCATCACAGCTCCCACACCAGGCTCAAGAGACCAGCCCTGTGCTGGGGCAGGGTAGCTCCAGGCATAAGGGACCAGGTTTAGTGGGCACTTCTGGGTCTGAGGCCTGCTCATCCTTGCAGTCCTATGAGGACCTGGTCCAGCGACTAGAGCCTGTCATCATGGAGCTGGAGAGGCAGGAGAACGTGCTGGTCATCTGCCACCAGGCCGTGATGCGCTGCCTTCTGGCCTACTTCCTTGACAAGGCAGCAGGTATGCATCTTGCCCCTGGGGTGGCTGGGGTGTGTGGGTGTGGGAGAGAGAGAAGGAGAGCGGGACTGTCACCAGAACATCCCTAGCATAGTAGCTCTCCCTATCTATGTCCACAGAACAGCTGCCCTACCTCAAGTGTCCGCTGCACACGGTCCTGAAGCTGACCCCCATGGCTTATGGTAAGGAGGCATCCTGCACTTTGACTTTGGTTTCTTCACGGTTCTATAATTTTCTGTAACCCCCTTGGAAAATCAATTAGCAGCCAACTCCTCCTCCCCCATCCCACTACCTTTAAGGATTTGCTTTTTAAAAGATGCTTTTGGGACCTGCATGTGGCCACAGAAAGCCTCCCCAGTGACCTTCCACCCTCTCCCACCCATGTGAAGGGCTTTTCCTCTGGTTTCTCTGAAATCCACCCATAGCCACTCAGCCCCCAGGGCACAGACCTTAAAATATTCTGGGTGCAAAGTGGTTTGAACGCCACCTGTGCCCCTCACTACTATAATTTACTTGCTAAGCCCTGGGCCTTGGCCTCCTCATCTTTAACACAGTCTACCAGAGTCCACTTGCGTGGTTATACTGTGGCTGTGGGGGACAATAAAGCTCAATGGTGGCTGATGTCATTCCAATGTGTGTAATCCTGTTGCCTCCTGTGGTACAGTGTTTCAGCAATTGATTTGGCCTCGTGTGGTACAGTTGGGGTATGGGTGGTTTAGGGGTACTGGAGATTGTGAGAGTAGGTTATGGGAGGTAGAATGGATTTGCATTTTCCCTTTGGCAGGTTGTAAAGTGGAGTCCATATTCCTGAATGTGGAGGCTGTGAACACACACCGGGACAGGCCTCAGGTAGCAGTGGGTTCACTGCCAGGGTGGTGGGTATGTTCCTGGAGTTACCCAGAAACAGCATCACCCAGGGCCATGCCTAGCTGGGGCGCCTGGCAGAGTGAGCTTGAGTGTCTGCCAGGGCTGTTCTCCTGTCATCAGTGGGACCATGGTTCTGGGTGTCATACCCCCTCAGCCCTGGGGGTAGGGAAGTCCTTGGAGATTGGCACCAGGTGGGATGCACAGTGAGCCTGGGTGTGGTTACTCCTGGGATATGAGAGCCTCCCTGGTGGCCCCACTGAGATCTGAGCCAAGGAGTGAGGTTCCAGCTGAGGAAGAGGCTGGGGCCTATGAGAACACAGGTGGAGATTTCTCCCATGCCTTTTCCCCCAGGCCTCATGAGCCCTTTTTCCAACTCATGTACCCTTAAAGATTAAAATGGTTAATGTGCTTTGTTGGGGTCAGGGCCATGCAGAGCAGTTCATCATTGTGTGTCCCCCAGGTGCCTTGTTTAAGGTAGAAGCTCCTTGAAGTGTTGCCCAGAATACTCACTGCCTATGTGGGGCCCCACCCACACATTGGCTCCTCCTGCCACTGAAGCTGAGGTTAGGACTACCCCTTCTGGGACCCCAGGCCCAGTTTCCAGAGTCTATTGCACTGAGAAGACTACTGGGGCCTCAGTCCTGCCTATTTCCATCCACAGTGGGCCTGCTTAGGCCTTGGGTCCCTGTCGGGGTATAGGCCTTGGGCTGGAACAGGATATCCTGGCTGGCCTGCCAGGTATCTCTGCTTACCTGCAGCCCCTTGACTTTAACCTCTTCATGCAGAGAGACACATAGATATGTCCTATTTCTTCCAAGGCTGCTGCCCCTAGCTAGGGCCATTCACTATGCAGTACTCTCCCATTTGCTTGAGAGTCTGGTCTTATCTACATGTTGGCCAAGTCTGATCCAGGCTCAGTCTGGCACCATAGGTCATAGGGGAAGGCATGTCCTAACAGGCATTCTTTGTGCTAAGGAAAGCCCAGACAGCATTGGCCCCTAGCACTGACAGGGTGATGGTGAGAGAGGCTTTTCAGGGCAGCAGCTGACAGCCACTATGTCCGCCTCTGTGTGGTCCTTCTGAGTGGCACATTTCTGCTGGCCACAGTGTTTCCAAATGGTTTCCTTTCAGGTGGGCAGAATCCCAAGGTGTCTTGGCCCTTCCTGGGGGTAGGCTATAGTGGGAAAGAGGTTTCCCAGGAAGCTGGCCTTCCCCGTGAGAATAGTACCTGCCCCTATAATTCCAGTGTTGGTCCTGTGAACCTGGGTATGGGCCACAGGCCAGGCCTCTCTGCCTGCAGGTCTGAGCATGTCATGTTGCACAGGGCTGCCACCTAAGTCATCAGTATCTGCTCCTATAGGTCATGGTTGTGAGGGCCCCCAGCCAGGAGGGTGGGCCACTAGGACCTGGGTCACAAGGAGCTAAGGGAAGTCTCAGGTCCCCTGTTTTTCAGACCTGAGACGTCCTGAGCTCAGCAGGCTGAGATGGTACTGTGCTCTGTGGCTTTTGGGGCTGACTGCAGTGGAGGGCCTCAGGGTTGGAGGGCTGTTCCCTGGCCCTGAGGGGATAGACCAGACTATAGACTAGATGTCTGCAGACTGCTGGGGTTACATCTGACATTTGTCCACCAACACCTAGAGCCAGGAGGGCAGCACCCTCAAAAGCTAGTCTTCCCTTTTCTGCCCCCATTGATGAGGATGCAAGTTTTTACCCAGCTGTTCCTTCCCATGTGACCCTGAGGCAGCCTCACTCTGGTTAACACCCTACCTGTCTGCAGTGGAGGACACAACATGCATCCATTTCTCCCTGGCCTAGCGGTGCTGTCTTCCACTGAGAACAGGGTAGGAGCCAGTGCATCCCCTACTCCCACGTTTGTTCGTTTGTCTTTCCATCCTCTGTGTATTGAGAGGCTCTTGACCCAGCACTTTTAGGGGAGGTCAGGGTCTGCGGTTCTGGGGCTTTTGAGGCTCTTGGGATGAAGATGTGAGCCCGGACAGGTGCAGTGATGAGGAACACAGGCAGTGGTTGTCCTGCCTCTTTCTTGCCACAGGGTGATGTTCCATGTTTTTATTTTACACAGAATGTAGATATCACAAGGCCACCGGAGGAAGCCCTTGTCACGGTCCCCGCTCACCAGTGACTGTGTCTCTCCACCATGACACCTGGACAGGCATCGATCTCTGCAGAGGCGGTCATTCCAGGCCCTGCTGGTCCCCGTGCCGGTCAAGTCATCATGCTGGAGCACCCTTGAAGCCATGTGTGCTGGTGGTGCCCAGAGCCCCTGCCCCAGCCCACCTGCCTCCTTGTTGACAGTCAATGACCAGGCTATATGTGGTTCCTGACCTGCTGCTAAAATCGCTCGGCCAGACTGTGTCTGCAGCAGCCTAGTGAGAGATTTCCCAGCACCTGGTCCTTCTGTTGTGACTTCTAGGTATTCTCTCTCACTGAGTATGGCTGGTTTTGCAAAGTGTGAAACCCTACAATGTGAAGTGGAAAGTGTTTCACTGTTATCCTGTCCCCACTGTGGCCGTCCTGCTCAGGGTGGCCCTGGCAACCCTTTATGGGGCTTTGCCATCCTCTCTGTGGCCACTTCCTGAGCCAAAGGCAAAGTCTTCATGGGATTCGGAGCTTCTGCCACCTCATCTTTCCCCACCAGGAACTGAAGAATTTCAGCCCGGGCTGATGGCTCTCAGGACAGCCAGAGGCCAGGCCTCGTGTCTGTGTCACCAGCACTTGTGGGCCTTCCTGAAAGCATCATGCTCCCTTTGCCCCTTAGGGTGCACAGAAGCGTGTAGGGAGTGGGACACTGTGGTCACCCCTTCTCATTTGGGCGTGTACTGAAATACTGGGAGCAGTAGTGGCCAAGGCCACCCCTCTTAACTGCTCTCACAGTGAAACACTTAAAGATGGGGCAGTTGTCTGAGTTGCCCTTCCCGGTGCTTACACCGAAGTACTCAGGAAGAGTCTGCTGTCCACTTTCCCTTCCCGGCTGTGTACACTGAACATTGGGAGGTGGCGGCTTGCTGCTGTATCCACACGGGAGCATACACTGAGGGCAGACACATGTTTGCCCTGCATTCTTCAGAAAAGCTTGTCATAAGCAAGTACAACCTGTCCTGGCCTTTGCTGACCTCTACCTAGGTGCCTGGGGAGGGGAAGGAACAGAGCCCGGAGGCAGCCCCTGGCCAAGGGAAGTTTTTCCCAAGCATACCACAGCTTTTGATTTGTGTGCCTGAGAGCCTGGTGAAAATGGCCTTATGAAG
Organism: Orycteropus afer afer; assembly: GCF_000298275.1. NCBI lineage: Eukaryota > Metazoa > Chordata > Mammalia > Tubulidentata > Orycteropodidae > Orycteropus > Orycteropus afer. Next base: position 321,494 of record NW_006922085.1, on the reverse strand, counting down.
TCTGGTGTCTGCCATGCCCCTGGGTTCTGTTGGGCCTAGACAGTCAGGCCAGGCAGCAAGGTCCAGCTCCATTATGTATCTGGGCAAACAGACCCTACAAGGGGGTGACTTGCCAGTCAGCAAGTTGTAAGGTTGGGTCAGAAAGTGGCTGGACTTAGGTGTTAAACTGTCTGCAGAAGGATCTTGATGAAGCCAGACCCCAAGATCCCAAAGCCCACCTTGTCCCTAGAACCTTTCCTAGCCTATTTCTGGCAGAGAAGCCCATCCTTCCCAGCCTCCCAGGGCTTTGCACCCTATGGATACTCTGAAAGGAGCTGGTATCCCCAGCCCAGGCTCGTGGTCTCTGCTTTGTGCAGCAGCAGCAGCTGTGGACAAACATGGGTGGATAGATGCCTGGGCTGGGGTGGGATCATCCTTCAGGACTCCTCTCAGAGCCCCAAGTCCTTCCCAGCAGGAAGAGGGAAGCACTCTGTCCTTGTGGGCCCCTTGCTTAGACCTGGGGCCAGAAGAATATGCTCTTGCCTTGGGAACATGGGGACTTAAGGTTCTGCTTCTGTGCACCTGGATTTTGGTGCCATTTGGTCACCTGGACATGCTTATTTGTTGGCCATAGCAGATCCCTTCAGTAAGGAGCAGGGCATGTGCATGTGGATGGCACGATGCCTAGGACCTGTGGCTGGCTAAGGGGAGATCACAAGGCCTGTGCTCTGTACACAGATGGTGCCTAGGGGGTCAGGAGTCGTAGCATAGACGGGGCAGTCCCTCTCTCTGGCTTCTGCCCTGGAATGGGCTCTGCATGGGCAGCCATGCTAGGTCAGCGGCTGCCCATGATGGTTGATATGCTCATGTTGTAGATGTTTTCCTGCTTTCCCTAGAACGGATGGTATCACACCTCAGCCACACATCACACTGTGTCCAGCACACTCTGCAATAAATACTTTTTAAAAAAACACAACAATTTAAGGTGATCTCTTATAGCCACCTCTCCACTTGTGAGGTGTTCTTTCTGGTCAGCTCTGTAGACTCCCCAGGTTGTGATCTTCTCTTAGGTATGTCAAAATCCTTAGTTTAGTTCCCACCCACATGCTTATCCCTCTCTGGACAGAATGTTGTCTGGCATTGAATTGAGCCTTGGGCCTGGCACATATGGGCAGAGCCCAAGTTTTTTCTGAGCTGACTAGGGTACTAGGCCCTCACCCCTGAGCAGGAGGCACAATTGGGGGGCATGGATCCACTATCAGAATTTTTCTTCAGCTCTGGTGGCAGAGTGCCTAAGGCATTTGACTGCTAACCAGAAGGTTGGTGGTTCAAACCCACCAGCCACTCCTTGGAAGACTGGGCAATCTACTTCCATAGTGATACTGCCTCAGAAACCCAGGGAGGGCTCACTGTGAGTTGGATCCGACATTGTTTTTTTTTTTTTTTTTTTTCCTGGGAGGCGGTTGGATAGACTGGAATATGTTGTAAAGACATAGGTTTCAGAAATACTTGACTTAAATTATAATGAGTTTGAATGTTGTTAGATGCCATCAAGTAAGCTCCAACTCATAGCGACCCTATGTATAACAGAACCCAAACACTGCCCAGTCCTGTGCCAGCCTCACAATCCTTGCTGTACCTGAGCCCATCGTTGCAGCCACTGTCAGTCCATCTCATTGAGGGCCTTCTGCTTTTTCGCTGACCTGACACTTTATCAAGCATGACATCCTTCTCCAGGGAATGGTCCCGTCTTACAACATGACCAAAGTAGGGTGAGATGAAGTCTGGCCATTCTTGCGTCCATGGAGCATTCAGACTGCACTTCTTCCAGGACAGATTTGTTAGTTCCTTTGGCTATCATAGTACTTTATCAGTATTCTTCGCCAGCACCACAACTCAAAAGCATCAACTCTTCTTCGGTCTTCCTTATTCATTGTCTAGCTTTCACATGCACATGAGGCGATTGAAAACACCATGGTTTGGGTTAGGCACACCTTAGTCCTCAAGGAGATATCTTTGCTCTTCAGCACTTTAAATACTTCTTCTGCAGCAGATATGCCCAGTGCAATACATCGCCTGATTTCTTCACTGCTGCTTCCATGGGTGTTGATTGTGGAACTAAGTTATATGAAATCTTTGGCAACTTCAATCTTTTCTTCATTTATCATGATGCTGCTTACTGGTCCAGTTGTGAGGATTTTTGTTTTCTTTATGTTGAGGTGTAATCCATACAACAGACTGTAGTCTTTAATCTTCATGAGTAAGTGCTTCAAGCCATCTTCACTTTCAGCAGGCAAGGCTGTGTTGTCTGCATCATGCAGGTTAATGAGTCTTCCTCCAATCCTGGTGCAGCATTCTTCTTAATGTATTCTAGCTTCTGGGATTATTTGTTCAGCATACAAATTGAACAGGTATGGTGAAAGGATACAACACTAATGTACTCCGTTCCCAATTTTAAATCTTCTTGTATCCCCTTGTTCTGTTTGAATGACAGCCTCCTGGTCTATGTACAGGTTCCTCACGGGCACAATTAAGTGTTTTGGAATTCCTGTTTTTCTCAATGTTATCCATAATTTGTTATGATCCACACAGCTGAATGCTTTTGCATGGTCAATAAAAACAAGTAAACATCTTTCTGGTATTCTTTGCTTTCAGCCAAGATCCATCTGACATCAGCAATGATATCCCTCATTCCACGTCCTCTTCTGAATCCAGCTTGCTGGAACTTCTGGAAGTCCTCTGTCAATGTGCTGCTGCAACCATTTTTGAATTATTTTCAGCAAGATTTTACTTGCATGTGATATGAATGGTACTGTTCAATAATTCCCACATTCTTTGGGATCAACTTTCTTTGGAATGGGTACAAATACGGACGTCTTCCAGTCAGCTGACCACATAGCTCTCTTCCAAATCTCTTGGCATAGCTGAGTGAGAGCCTCCAGTGGGGCATCCATTTGTTGAAATATCTCAATGGGTGTTCCATCAGTTCCTGGAGCCTTGTTTTTTGCCAGTTCCTTCAGTGCAGCTTCAACTTCTTCCTTCAATATCATTGGTTCTTGATCATATGCCATCTCCTAAAATAGATGAACATCGACCAGTTCTTTTTGTACAGTGACTCTGTATATTCCTTCCATCTTCTTTTGATGTATCTTGCATCGATCGATACTTTGCCCATAGAATCTTTCGATATTGCCACTCGAGGCTTGAATTTTTTCTTCAGTTCTTTCAGCTTAAGAAATGTTGAGCATGTTCTTCCCTTTTGTTTTTCTAACTCCAGGTCTTTGCACATTTCATTATAATAATTGCCTTTGTCTTCTCAAGGTGCCTTTGAAATCTTCTGTTCAGCTCTTTTATCTTGTCATTTCCATTTGCTTTAGCTATTCTCTGTTCAAGAGCAAGTTTCTTCTGACATCCATTTTGGTCTTTTTTTTCCTTTCCTGTCTTTTTAATGACCTTTTGCTTTCTTCATGTATGATGTTCTTGACGTCATCCCACAATTCATCTGGTTTTCGGTCATTGGTGTTCAATGCGTCAAATCTGTTCTTCAGATGGTCTCTAAATTCAGGTGCAATATAATCAAGATCCTTTTCTGGGTCTGGTGGACTTACAATTTTATTTAGCTTCAGCCTGAACTTGCATATGAACAGTTGATGGTCAGTTACACAGTCAGCTCCTGGCCTTATTTTGGATACTGAGCTTCTCCATCACCTCTTTCCACAGATGAAGTCAATCTGATTCCTGTGTATTCCATCTGGTGAGGTCCACATGTATAGATGCCATTTATGTTGTTGAAAAGTACTTGCAATGAATAAGTCTTTGGTCTTGAAAAGTTCTATCATGCGATCTCCAGTGTCATTTGTATCACCAAGGCCATATTTTCCAACTACTGGTGATTCTTGTTTGTTTCCAACTTTTGCATTCCAATCACCAGTGATAATCAACACATCTTTTTTTTTTTTTTTTTTTTTTTGTGATTTGGGTGAAAGTTTACAGGGCAAATTCATCTTCCATACAGCAGTTCACATATGCTTTCTCTCATGACATTGATTTCCCACAATGTAATCTCCCACAGTGCAACAGCTCTCCTCCCACTTCCTCCCCACAGCCATCTCTTCCCTGTGTCCTTCCCTCCCATGCACTTCTGCCCTGAGCTGTCTCCCTGTGCACACACAGCCCTTCTATTCTCCCATGATTGGCCTCTCCAAGGAGTATATCTACCTAATGTAAATGTTCAGCTTACATACTTGTCTTTTGTTTGGCTGGAAGCCACAGGAGTGGGTTCAATTCCAGAACTGAAGGGAAGCTAGTGGCCATAGTCTCAGGGGTTCCAACAGGCTCTTATCAGACCAGAAAACCTGGTCCTTTTTTGTTGTTGTTGTTGTTTATCATTTTGAGTTTTGTTCCACATTGTTCTCCCTCTCTATCCAGGATCACCTATATAAATCCTCCTCCAAGTGGTTGACAATGCTAGGTGGGCACATCTAGTTCTTCTGGTCTCATAGTCATATAGGCTAAGGATTGCATGATGTACCAGTCCCTTGGACTAATTGTGCCCATGCATCTTTGCTTTTCTTCATTCTTCATTGCTCTGGACCAGGAGAGACCCATCATCGCATCTAGATAGCTGCTTGTAAGCTTTTAAGATCCCAGTCACCACTTGCCAAAGTAGGATGTGGAACAATGTTTTGTGTAGTATGTTATGCCAACTGAGCTTGATGTCCCCTGTGACCATGGTTCTGAGCCCACAGCTCCAACTACTTACTCCCTCTAGGTAGCTGGCTGTGGCCTTGAAGTGAGTACAACTTTGTCCCTTGTCAGGTCTACTATATACCTAGAAGTTCTTACACAACATACAGATACACCTGCAGAAACATTATCTGCCAACCCTATACATGGTCATGGGCACACTCTCCCCTGTATAGACATACCTAATCATTCAGCCTGTCCACCCATCTATCCACCTGTATATCAATGTTTGCCATTGCTGACAATGTAGTACTGTATGTGCTAAAGGGTTCATCTTTGTTGTCTGTACCTCCCATGTACCTCTCTCTGTCTTCCTCTTCCTTAGTGCCACTGTGTTGGTCACTCACATTTGGTACATTGCCCTTCCCTTCACCCAAATCAATACTTGTCTCTACCTATCTAGTAGTCTCTACCTTCCCACCTCTGCTAACGAACAAAGAAAATTTCCTTCTATATGTAAACCTTTCCTTGCCTTTTTACAATAATGGACTAATACAATATTTGTTCTTTTCTGATTGACTTATTTCACTCAGCATAATGTCCTTCAAGTTCATCCACATTATGTGGTGTTTTGCAGGATAATCAACACATCTTGATTGCATATTTGGTCAATTTCAGACTATAGAAGTTGGTAAAAATCTTCCGTTTCCTCATCTTTAACTTTGGTGGTTGATGCATAAGTTTGGATAGTAATAGTATTAACTGGTCTTCCTTGTAGGCATATGGATATTATCGTATCACTGACAGCATTCTATTTCAGGATAGATCTTGAAACATTCTTTGTGATGATGAATGCCACATCATTCCTCTTCAGTTTGTCATTCCCAGGATAGTTGATCATGTGGTTGTCTGATTCAAAATGGCCAGACCAGTCCCTTTCAGCTCAGTAATGCCTAGGATATCAATCTTTATGCGTTCCATTTCATTTTTGACAATTGCAATTTTCCTAGATTCACTCCATGTTCTGATTATTAATGGATATTTGCAGCTGTTTCTTCTCATTATGAGTCTCACCATATGAGCAAATGGGGGTCCTGAAAGCTTTACTCCATTCACTTCATTAAGGTTGACTCTAGTTTGAGGAGGCAGCTAGTCCCTAGTCATATTTTGAGTGCCTCCCAAACTGAGGGGCTCATCATCCAGCACTATATCAGACAATGTTTCAGGACTATTCATGAAGTTTTCCAGTAATATATCAGTGTTTCACTGCTATTATAAGGTTTTCTCTGGCCAAGTCTTTCAGAAGTGGATGGTCCCTTCCTTTTTCTGAATCTGTCTTAGTTTGGAAGCTCCGCTGAAACCTGTCCACCATAGGTGACCCTGTTGGTATTTGAAATACTGGTGGCATAGCTGACAGGCAAGTGGTGGATGAATTTGAATACCATCCTTAAACCAGTCACTAGCACAAAGGAGTGTTGTCATGTTTGGTTTAGACCAGTCATTAGTTATCCCCTGGGGCTGGACATATTATTGTTTGAACAAAATTATTTTATTAGAAGGAAAAAATGGCTTTGTGGTAGGCCAGAAATAGTGTCTGCCATACAGTGGTTAATGGCTGCAGGTCTCTGGGGAGCATCATGAAGAAAGTGCCAGCATGAACCTATGCCATTTTCATAGGGTACCCACCCCACTTCCTTTAGGGTCCCTGGGTTTGTGAACTGATCTTCTGTAGGAAATTGGTGCATGGTTCTCTCTTTTTCAGTCAGGCCTCTGCTGGTTGGACTGTGAGTTCTTTTGCTTTGTACATCAAATACAATTCTACTGGCCTCTCTATCTGTTTTGGCCCTAGGGGCCTAGTGATCAGGGACTTCCTGTTTAAAAGATCCCTGCAGGTCTGACCTTTCTGATAAGTCCTACTGGCATGTCATGGTCACCACACCTGCCTCTCCTTTGAAAGCTCAACATTGCTATTTAGTCCTTGTTGCCTCAGGTCAGGTATCAAGAGCTATTTTCAATTGTAGAATGCCTCCCACTAGAATCCCAGACCCAGGGAGAACAGTGACTCTGGTGCTTTTCAAAGACATTCTTCTCACTGATAAACTCTAAGGCGTTGGCAAAAAGAACAGCTTCTAGGCCCTCTTCAGGGAGTCAGTTTGGGAAAAGGTAAGTGATTTGTCCATGAAAAATTCAGTCCAACATTTATCTTTTTTTTTTTTTTTTTTATTAGGATTTGGGTGAAGATTTACAGAGTAAATTCACTTTTCATACAGCAGTTCACATATACTTTGTCTCATGTCATTGACCAAA
>NW_006922085.1:293304-308957 GCF_000298275.1 Orycteropus afer afer | reverse complement strand
CTTCTGTGTCTGTGTTAATTGGTTTCCCTTTTCTTTGTTGAAGAGGGTCTGTGCAATCCTTCTGCCTAGTCCGCCATCTTGCCGGCAGCCCCCTAACATTTATCTTGAACAAACGAATGAATCTCCCTAAGCCGCTGGATTCTTTCCTTTACGTTACACCAGGGAGCTTTTGGCATCTCAATTCATTTAGTGAGACTCAGCTTTCATTCACCCAACCAAAAATTAGAACAATCCCCAGCAGCTTGAGCCAGCACCAACCAAAAACAAAGCCCACTGCCCTCAAGTCAGATCTGACTCATAGTGACCCCTCCTTGGGTTCCTCAGGCAGTATCACTACGCATAGTAGATTGCCTCATCTTCCTTCCGAGGAGTGGCTGGTGAATTTGGACTGCCAGCCTTCTGGTTAGCGGTCAAGTGCCTTAGGCACTAAGCTACCAGAACTCCCAGCACAGTCAATCCAAAATCCCTGTTAAGTGCATTTGTAATTTCCATCCAATCTGAATGTACATTCTTATCTCTTTGGTCTAGGACCTCAGAAGGAGCTCTGTAACATAGTGGCTAAGGCACTTGACTGCTCACCAGAAGGCTGGCGGTTCAAACCCACCAGCCACTCCTCGGAAGGAAGGTTGGGCAATCCTACTTCCGTAGTGATACTGCCTCGGAAACCCAAGGAGGGGTCGCTATGAGTCGGGGCCGACTCGACGGCAAACAACAACAACAACAGGACTTCAGAGAATCTTTTCCCCAAACATAGTCTCTGTATTTGGTCAACATAAAGTAACAAAGTCTTGTGATTCTTTTGATACATAAGACTTCTCCTGTGGGCTTGACTTTGTAATGGGATCCTCTAACATTCTGGAATCCATCTCTAGTTTAAGGCACTGGAGAGATTAAGAAGTTGGGGAGTGGGCTATGTGAAACATTGACTTTCTCTTGCAAAGTAACTCCCAAAGCCTCTTGAGGGTGTTAGGGGGAGGACACCTTGCTTTAGTGGGCAAGGGAGGTATAGAAGAGGTTGGAGTTGGTGGTCGTGTGATTCCTCTGCATTCTTTCCTATAATTTCATCCCAATTCATTTAACACATTTTGAAGTGCTTATAGAGTGGCTGCAACAATGACCTCAGACATACCTACTATTATGAGGATGTTGAAGGACCAGGCAATGTTTTGTTCTGTTATACATAGGGTAGCTATGAGTCAGAGCCAATGGCACCTAACACCACTACCACCATGTGATAAGCAGGGGGGATAGAGCAGTAAGCATAATGGGCAAACACCCTGCCATCACAGAGCTGACACTCTAGTGGCAGGAGATACAGTAAACAAGTTTATCAGATGGTGCTGGGGCAGAGGGGAGGGCTGAGGGAGGGGGCTGCCCAAAGGCCTCACTGAGAAGGTCACAGTGACATTGATCAAAGGCCTGTAGGACGCTTAGGGGACACTGAGCTTCTGCTAAAGGTGATGGCAAAATTCAGGAACAGTTAATGGTGATGATTGAAAAACAAGATGAACATAATTAATGTCACCCAACTGTACATGTGAAGATTGTAGAAATGGCAAGTGTTTTGTTACCTATATATTTACCACAATAATAATTAATAATAATAATGACATTACAACAAAAAAAGCCTACAGGGTTCCCTGGGCGTGACTGTGCCTGATGAGTTCAAAGAACACCAAGAAGGCTGGGTGGCTGCAGAGGCGGTAGTGAATAGGAGAAAGACCAGGTCAGAGAGGTTGTCTAGCAGAGGATGTGGGACCTTGGAAATGGGGAGCCTGTAAAGGGCTTTGAACAGAGAAGTTACTTGATCTGACAAACCTGACAAATGTTTTAAAAGGATTCCTCTGGTTACTGCTGAAAGGAGGCTAGATTAACAAGGTCAATCAGATGGAAGCCAGGAGACCTGTCTGAGGCTGCTGCAGTAATCCAGGCAAGATGCAATGATGCTTATGATAGAGCTGCCAAGAAGTGGTTAGATTCTGCATATATTTAGAAAATAGAGCCAAGATTGATTGATGGTTTTGAATGAGAGAGATGATGCAAGGGATGGAGTTTCCACTTAGGTATGTGGTGTGGAAGCCCAAGGGGAAGCTGGTGGGGGTGAGGGGCAGCAGTTTAGTTGAAAGTGCGTTAAGTTAGGAATCCAGTTGGACGTCCAAATGGAGATGTTAACAAGGAGTTGCATCGTGAGTGTGGAGGTGAAGGAAGAGGCCAGGGCTGAAGAGAAGTGGCATCCTCAGTATGTAGATGGTATTTGAAGCCATGACACTGGATGATTCTCCAAGGGAAGTGTAAATAGAAAAGAAATGAGGCCACGGTCTGAGCTCTGGGGACCCCACGTTAAGAGCTGGAGATGAGGAAGAGGCAGCAAAGGAGGCCAAGAAAGAGAAGTCAGAGAAATAGCAGAGTGTGGGGAACTGGGAGTTACTGTGGGAAGTGTGTTGAAGTAGGAGGGAGCAGCCAGCCTTGTCAGTGGATGCTGGGCTGGGGGAGCATAAGGGCAGTGAGAACATGAAGGGGAGCTATAACCTACACTTGGTATTTCAGGAGGCTTCCTGGAGGAGATGATGTTTAAGCTGAAACCTAAAAGGGTGATCCAGAGAGGATGGGAGAAGGTAACAGTGATGGATACTGAGGGTGGGTAAGCAGAGTAGGTACCTATGCTATGGGACTGAAGTTGGGATTTTATCTTGAGAGCCACAAAGAGCCATTGCAGGGTTTGGAGTGAGGACATGACTGATTTGTGCTTTAGGAAGACCAGGACTGGAATCATGGGACAGAGGTGGTAAGTGCTGAGCTGAGTTAGTGGTGGGTCAAAGAATGTTCTGAAGGTGAAAACGGCAGAGTATATGGGAAGTCAAGTGACATGCCTGGGTGACCAAGAGGAGATAGGGATTTGGAGGCTGAGGGAAGGTGAAGTGCCTGTAGAGGCCCAGGAGGTCTTTTCAGACAGAGCTCTGGGAATCCTCACAGTGTGGACAGCCGTGGATGGACATAGAATTTTGGAAGCAGAGAGGGCTTGGAGGGAGTCCTGGGCAGGACCCACTGTGCCTGGGACTCTGGAGAGCACAGGAGCATAGGCATGGTGGGGAGGGGGCAGAAGATGAAACATGGGTGTGCTATAAGGAAGGCAACAAACAGATGGTGCAGGATTCTAGCAGGTGGTACAAGGATGAAATGCAGAGGGAAAGGATGGGGCACAGGAGGGCCTCAAACAGTTGGGTGCAGGAGACTGTGCTCTGATATGAGGTGTGAGCTGTTTTAGGTAGCCCTGGTGGGAAAGGGCAAGGAGGTCTGGTGGTGCAGTGCCTAAGGCATTAGACTGCTAACCAGAAGGTTGGTGGTTCAAAACTCACCAGCTACTCTGTGGAAGGAAGATGGTGCAATCTACTTCTGTAATAATTTACTGCCTTAGAAACCCAATGGGGTTTGCTATGAGTCAGAATCAACTCAACGGCAGTGAGTTTTTTTTTTTTTTTTTGGTGGGAAAGGGCAACGTTTAAGGCAGGGTTGGTCTCTTCCAAGCAGGAGGGGGCACACATGTTGGAGAAAAAGAGAGGTTGGGGAGAGGCCTAATGAAAAACTACCATCTGAGGGGGTAGGGCCCATGTACTAGTCTCCAGCTGCCCCTGACCCCTCCATTCTGCCCGTGGCTTGGCATTTTTTAGCTGAGTTGGTCCAGCTAGTTTGGGTCCTTATGTCATGTGTTTTTGCTTGGATTTGGGTCCCCTCAATTTTGTCAAGACCCCCACCCCCACACATTTGACACAGAGTGTGGTTTCTGCCTTGGAGAGGCCACTTCGGGAAGAGCTGGTCCTCAGGGAATACCCACACACACGTATGGACTGACTGTGATTTATTTCTTTTTATTGTGATTTGGGTGAAAATTTACAGAGCAAATTCACTTTCCATACAGCAGTTCACATACACTTTGTCTCATGACATTTACTACAATTTACCACAATGCAACATCTCCCCTCCCACTTCCTCCCCATAGTTACCTCTTCCCTGTGTCCATCCCTCCATGCACTTCTGCCCCCTGAGCTGTCTCCCTGTGCATAAACAGCCCTTCTTTCTCCCATGATTGTTCTCTCCAAGGAGTGTACCTACCTCAGGTAAATGTTCAACTCATATGCCTGTTTTTTGTTTGGCTGGAAGCCACAGGTGTGGGTTCAATTCCAGACCTGAAGGGCAGCTAGGGGCCATAGTCTCAGGGGTTCCACCAGGCTCTATCAGACCAGCAAACCTGGTCCTCCACACACACACACCCCCCCTTTTTTTTCCCAAATGACTTTGAGTTTTGTTCCACATTGTTCTGCCTCTCTATCCAGGATCACCTACATAGATCCTCCTCCAAGTGGTTGACAGTAGTAGCTGGGCATCTAGTTCTTCTGGTCTCATAGTCATATAGGCTAAGGATCGCATGGTGTACCAGTCGCTAGGACTAATGGTTTCCATGAATCTTTGGTTTTCTTCTTTCTTCTTTACTCTGGACGAGGAGAGACCCATTGTTGCATCTAGATGGCTGCTTGCAAACTTTTAAGATCCCAGTCGCTACTCGCCAAAGTAGGAGGTGGAACAATGTTTTGGGTAGTACATTATGCCAATTGAGATTGATGTCCCCTGAGACTATGTGGACTGTGATTTCTAATCCATTGTTCTTGGCCTCCATCCCCTCCTGCCCATGCACAGCCCTGGGTGGGTTCATGAGCCCCCATCATGCTTGATCTTGTTGGTTTTCACAGGTTCTTGTCAGTGAGGCGTGCGCAGATGAGGGAGTGTGGGGTAACCCCATACTGAAAAGGTCAAAGAGGATAAGGGTGAGGGTGTCACAGCAGAGAGGTTAAAGGCAGGTGATGAGAAGTGAGAAAGGCCAACTCTTTAGAACTTGATGGGGGTGGGTAGAGGGACTTGGTTATGAAGAGAAACCAAATTTGTGGGCAAGAGTGTCAAATACAATGAGCAATCTCTAGGGTGGACACCCAGGGCCTGGAACAGGATCAGACGCTGGTTGTAGTGGAGGGGAGCATGTGGTGGCCATTCTCTGTAGGGCAGGGGACCTGGGATGTATCCAGTTATAGGCAGTGGAGCTGAGGCAACTTGGTTGGGTGAGCTTGGGCTGTGTCAGGGAATGTGTGGCTCAGGACCCTCATTATGACCCTCCTTCCAAACCCCAGAAGGAGCCCTGGTGGCGCAGTGGTTAAGTGCTTGACTGCTAACCAAAAGGTCAATTGCTAACCCACCAGCAGCTCTGTGGGAGAAAGATGTGACAGTTTGCTTCCCTAGAGATTACAGCCTTGGAGACCTTACTGGCAGTTCTACTCTGACATATAAGGTCACTGTAAGGAGCCCTGGTGGTGTAGTGGTTAAGACATTTGGTTGCTCACCAGAAGTTTGGTGGTTCAAACCCACCAGCTGCTCCATGGAAGAAAGATGAAGCAGTCTGCTTCTGTAAAGATTTCCAGCCTTGTAAACCCAGTAGGGGTTGCTATAAGTCAGAACTGATTTGGTGGCAGTGAGTTTTTTTTTTTTTTTTTTTTACCAGACTTCACCCCCATCCCATGTCAGATACACCCTGCTTGGGGATAGTCACTCCCAGCCCCCATGCGTGTGCCCAGCATGGTGAGTCTTAAGTCTCTCCCTACCAATTGGTGATGATAGTCTACTGGGGACCCAAGATCTTTTCTCCCTGTTCTCACACTCCAGAATCTAGGAAACTTGCATTGGGCATATCCCAGGTTTCTCTCTCAGATCTAGCTCATTGTCCAAGGCCATGGCTCTGAGCTCAGGTGAAAAACATGTAGTGGCACACAGAGTGTACAGGCCATCTCAGCTGTCCTGTTAGTATAACATCTCATGTGTCAAGTGCAGGGTGGCAGCAGGCCAGGAACCCTGGGCAGGAAGGGAAGATTGCCCCAACTCCCTTTCTGGGGCTATGCCCGGACCCTTGCCCCACAGTGAGGGGGCAGCACTGGCCTGTTCACCATCGCCCATCTCAGGTGTCTAGTGAGGGCATATGCTTCCCACACAGACAAGGATGAAGACAGTCCACTCTCCTGCGCCAGGAAGTAGCCCAGCGTGTGCCCTGGGAGTGCCAGTTCCTACCCTCAGATCAGGCCACCTGAACCAGGTGGACCCATTACGACAGGGTGGAGGTGTCACCCAAGGGGACTGGAGCGATGAACCAGTCCTGGGCAGCCTCCGGACTGGGCTTTCATAATGGAACTGTCATTTGTTGAGCGCCTAATGTGTTCCAAGGTCTGTTCTGGGCACTGTCCCGACGCCACCTCACCTGATTCTCAGGAAGCTCACGGCGAGTGAAAATCTGCTGCACTGGTGAGGAAAACGAGGCGCGGGGAGGGGCTGTGGTGGCACCCTGCAGCACACAGCAGGGGCTCAAGTATTAAGACGCAGATTTATGCGGAGGAGGGGGTGGGGCTCAAATCCCCGAAGGCTGGGGACTGAGGAGTTCTCTTAGAAAGTATCATGTGAGTAGAGAGCAACTTTGGTGCGTCGCGGGTACCTGCCCCAGTCCCAGAAACGGGTCCGAGCGTTCTGGCAGCACGGGGCGTGGCCCCGGCCCGGAGGCGGGGAGGGGAGTCCACTCCCCTGCTTCCCCCTCCTTCCCCCTCCTCGGCCTCTGGGCGGGGGTTCCGGGAAGCCGCCCGGGCGGGGTGAGGAAGCGGGCTGGTACCGCTGGTTGTTGAGGCCGCGGCTGCACTCCGACCAGGTCCGTCGGTCTGTCGGTCAGTCTGCGGGGCCGTGGCTGCATCGCCCCTGGTGTGTCGAGTTTTGCTGCTGCTGGTGCTGCTCCCGTCTCCTCGGGGTGGTGAGCCTCCGGGTAGGGGAAGGGGTGCCCTGGCCAGGTTTGGTGGGGGTGGTAGGGGCGGCAGACACGTCCTCGCCGTCCCTGGAACGAACCCAGGCCTCACAGTGCCTCTACCGACTCTTCACATCCCTGAGGCCGTCAGTGAACCTCCATGACTGACCTCTCATGTATCCCAGCACCCTTTTGTGCCTGAATTGACATTGCCCAGACCCCTGCAGCTGCCACCTTTGTTCTGGCCTGGTGGAGAAGGGTTTACCCTCTCTCTGATATTCCGGGGACGTGCGCCCCCAGAAGCTAGAAATCCCTGCCTGGGCTCAGCTGGGGGCTGTCGCAGTGGAGAAGCCTGAGCTTTCCCTTCCAGCCTTATTTTACTGGCTGGGAGTCCTCAACCCCCTGACTTCATGGCTGGGATGTTCATGGAGAAGTTGGGCAGGCACTGAGGATGGACTCCTGAGTTGGAGACACAGCTATGGTTGTTGACTACAGCCTGATGATTCACAGTTGGGAGATGGCTGACTGGGGGCCTTTTAGGGGTAGGAATTGGAACATTCCCCAGCCTTAGCCATGGGAAGATGAAGAACCCTCTGGGGTGGGCGGTCTCCTGGGGTTTTCAGGTGGGTGGCCTTATTCTTGAGGCCTGGGGTGAAGCTGGAGGGAGGACTTGAGGGTCAGGGAGTGAGAGGGGGAGTCCTGGGATCAGAATCAGCTGACCCCTTGAGTGAGCCTGTAGGAGGGACCCTGGGCTGGTGAGGTCTAGAGAGACTTGTCCAGAGCATCTGGGATCAGAAGAAGACCTTTTGTGACAAGGGCTCTTGGCCCAAACAGACTCTCTGGTGTGTGTCTTCAGCCCAACCCCAGAGGCTCCAGTCGGCCTGTGACTGACTGACTGCTTCTGTAAGGACTCTGCTGGAACTGGGTTCACCTGAGCCATATGAGTAGTATGGGCCATGCTGATACCTGTTGGCAGGTGGTCACCTGACTGGTCTGGACCTTTTGATGGTCCCATCCTCTGCCTCACAGCCTTTCTCAGACCAAGGATCTGCCTGGACCTGCCAAGAAAAAACACCCTCTTGCCTCTAGCTATCTCGAGGAGAGCAGTCCATGTCTTTATCTTTGGGCCTCCATCTGCTGTTGGCCCCAGGGTGCAGGATACATTGACCAGGCTGGATCTCCAGACACTACATTCTGCTCAGGGCTTGGCCAGGCTGGGTGTCAAGAGTCCACGTACTGTGTGCCAGGACTGTTTCCAGGACACTGCCTCCACATCTCAGGGGTCATCACCAGACCAGACCCCAGCCAGCCATAGTCATCTGTACTCTGCTGCCCTGCGTGCAGAGGCCCAGGGACTATCCCCGCTTGCTTTTGGGGACTAAATCTCTGCCACTGTGACCTAATGATGCATGGGGCCATTTGGCATAGTGTCCTCCTGTGAGGTTGCAAAACTTGCGGTCACCCAAAGCTCTGAGTCATTTTCTACACTTGTCAGCTGGGTCCCCACAGCATGACCTTGTGCATTGGGGCTCTGTCCTTACCCCAGTCTGTGAGCATGTCCCTAGATGCCAATTCCATGGTTATGAGCTTTGCCATAGCTCTAGGGGGTGTGCTGCTGCCTTCAAATGGTACAACTGCTTTCCCGCCTTGGCCACTGAGGACAATGATATTTTCTGGGCACCTGCTGCTGGCCTGGCCTGGGGTTAAGCTCTTTCTGGACTTATGCTTATTCTTTCTTATGCTTCTGGGGAATGTCTGTGCATGTGTCAGTAGGTGTGACTGTGGCTGACGGTGAACTGGTTAGGAGACAGCCTGTCGGGGGTAGGGGGTATCCTGTGATGGTTGAGTCCCTGAAGCTCTGGTGTCCAGCAGGGGCTGACAATGCTGTGGCTGTATGATAGGCAGAGGGAATGAGGGTCAAGAGCTGGACAGTCCCAGCAGGTGGTCCTGCTTTGTGGAAGTTACCAGGGAAGATCAGACTCACATTGAGGAAGTTCACTCTCCCATCACATGGCAAGTGGACAAGTGAAGGTTGGAAGGAGCCCAGTTAAGGAGCTTCTGCTGTGGCTCAGGGGAGAGGGCAAGGCTGCACAGGGTGGAAAGTGCCTATGGGGAGGATGCTTAGAGACAGCCCAGCATGCTGGTGCCTGATGCTGTGCTGGGGAAGGTGCTGTGCGGGATGGGGGATGGCTGAGGCCACAGGTCAAAAGGTGTGCTTCTCTGTTCCAACCCACAGCGAGCTGTGTGCACACAGCTTCTTTTCCAAGTCCTGTCCTGAGTTCTGCTGTGGTACCCGTTATGACCAGTACTGCTGCTCTGATGTACTGAAGAAATTTGTGTGGAACAAGGAAAAGTGTGCCATGCTTGAGGAAAGGTGGGTGCACCAGTGGGTCATAGGGTGGGCACCCTGAGTCTCTCCCTGGCAGTAGAGCACATGGAAAAGAAATAGCCCTGTCCCTCTGTAATTTCAGTCCTCTGAAGATGGTGAGGGCATTGAACCAGAAGGGGCTGGGGAACCTCTGTTCTCCACTGGACTCCCCAGGCCCTGCTCATTTAGTGTGTTGCTCCTGTCTTCCCCAATTGTGGGGTCTCAGCCCTGGGTGTGTACTTGCACCAGCATGTCCTCAGGGTGGGTGCTGGATGTGAGTGTATTCCACAGTATGTGCATGAACTCGGGTGTGAGTGGGTGACTTGTGCATATACTAGTTTGTGGGCCCTGGAGGGCGTAGTACATGGGCATGTGCCCCAGTGTGAACCATGCTTGTGTCCTCTAGGTGTGGCCCATGGATTTGCACTGTGGCCTGGGGGAGTGGATTGTTTCATGAATTGGAAGCACGGTCCTAGGTCCCTACATGTGTCTCCCTTTGCCACTCTCTGTGTTTCTTTTGTGTTTGGCCTCATGTGCAGAGGGTTGCGATGGTCATATTCCTCAGCTCATGGCAAATGATCATCATTATTCTAGACAAGACCACTGCTCCCTGCATCTTATGTATTTACTTAAGTCTCCTGTGATCGCTGTCATTCCCATCCCATAAGCAAGTAGTCTGTGTTTGAGGTGTATCCTTTGGATCATGTTCTTGCAGAGTCTGTCTTGTTTAATGGGCACATTTTAGGGTACAGTGAATGCCCTCACTTTTTGTATTCAGTGTAGTGGTATGTAAGACCCCTCCACATTATACATCTGGCTCTTGCCCACTACTACTGTGTCATTCTCCATTGTGTGAGTCCAGATTGTTGCCACATAGATAACTACAGTGGGCATCCTCATGTACTTCCTCCTACCTCCTTTTATGGAGCCCTGTGAAGTTTTTTTTTTTTTCCTTTTTCTTTTTCTTGTAGTTTGGGTGAAAATGTACAGAGTAAATTAGTTTCCTGTTCAACAATTTATCCACCTTTTGTTTCGCGACATCAGTTGTAATCCCCTCAAACAGTATTCTTCTTACTTCTTTTTTGGGTTCCTTGTTTCCATTTGTCATTTCCTGCTCCTTCCTGCTTTCTGAGCTTTGTTTTCTGGCTAATGCTGCCCTTTCGGTCATCTGTGGTTGATTGTACTGAGGAGTACATTTCCCCTGGTGTATCTGTTGTTTGGCTGAAAGTTGACCCCTAGGAATGAGTTCAGTTCCAGGCTTGGGATATCTAAGGGTCACAATCTTTATCAGATCAGTGAGTCTGGTCTTTTTTTTATGATTTTGAGCTTTTTTCTACATTCTTCTCCCGCTTTGTCTAGGACCTTCTATTGTGATCCTGATCAGAGTGGTTGATAGTGGTAGCTGGGCACCATCTAGTTCTTCTGGTCTCAGTCTAGTGGAGGCTGTAGTTCATGTGGTCCATTAGTCCTTTGGACTAATGCGTTCCTTGGGTTTTTGAATTTATTCAGTCTTCTTTGCTCTAGACAAGGAGAGACCATCTTAGATGGCCAGTTGAAAGCTTTTAAGACCCTAGTTGTTACCCACCAAAGTAAGATGTAGAACATTGTGTTTGTGGACAAATTGACCTAGATATTCCCCCAAAACTTGTCCTAAAGCCCAAAAATCCAGGGACTCATTCTCTCAAGGTGTTTGGTTATGGCTAAGTAGTTTTCTTTTTTTTAATTTTTATTGTGATTTGGGTGAAAGTTTACAGAGCAAATTCATTTTCCATACAGCAGTTCATACACATTTTGTTTCATGACTTTGACTACAATTCCCCACAATATAACAGCTCTCTTCCCACTTCCTTCCTGTAGTACCTCTTCCCTGTGTCATTCTCTGCCATGCACTCCCATCCTTCAAGCTATCTCCCTGTGCAAACACTGCTCTTGTGTTCTCCCACAATTGATCCCTTCAAGGACTGTATCTACGTGATGTAAATATTCACCCTAAATGCCTGTCTGTTGTTTGGCTGGAAGCCACAGGAGTGAGTTCAGTTATAGACCTGGAGGGTAACTAGGGGCCATAGTCTTGAGGGTCTCACCAGGCTCTATCAGACCAGCAAACCTGTTCTTTTAATTTTTTTATTTATAATTTCGAGTTTTATTCATTATTCAACATTGGGGAGCTCTGGTAGCATAGTGCCTAAGGCACTTGACTGCTAACCAGAAGGCTGGCGGTTCAAACCCACCAGCCACTCCTCGGAAGGAAGGTTGGGTAATCCTACTTCCGTAGTGATACTGCCTCGGAAACCCAAGGAGGGGTCACTATGAGTTGGGGCCGACTCGACGGCAAATAACAACAACCACAACAATTCAACATTGTTCTCCCACTCTATCCAGGATCTCCTACACTGATCCCCTTCTGAGTTGTTGATAGTGGTAGCCAGGCACCATGTAGTTCTTCTAGTTTCATGGTCATATAGGCTAAGGATTGCATGGTCTACCAGTCCCTTGGACTAATTGTTTCCATGCATCTTTGGTTTTCTTCATTCTTCTTTGCTCTGGATGAGGAGAGACCCATCATTGCACCTAGATGGCCGCTTGCAAGCTTTTAAGACCCCACTCGCTACTCACCAAAGTAGGACGTAGAACAATGTTTTTGTGTAGTAAGTTATGCCAGTTGATCTTGATGTCCCCTGCAACCATGTTCCCAAGCCCATAGGTCCAATTACTCGCTCCCTCAGGGTAGCTGGCTGGGGCCTAGAAGCCATCACAACATTGCCCCTTGGCAGCAGTACTATATACCTGAATATTCTTACAGCACATACAAATACACGTGTAGAAATATTGTCTGCCAACTACACCCTATATACATGGTAATGGGCACACTCCCCCTTGCCTAGACATACCTGATCAGCCTGTCCACCCATCTATCCACCTGTAGATAGATCAATGCTTGCCATCACTGACAATGCAATACTATACATGCAAAAGGGTTCATTGTTGTTGTCTGTACCTCTTGTGTACCTCTCTCTGTTTTCCTCTTCCTCAGTGCCACTGTGTTGATCATTTACTTTTGGTACATTGCCCTTCCCTTCACCCAAATCAATACTTGTCTCCACCTATCTAGCAGTGTTTCTACCCCTCCCCTCCCATCCCTGATAAACAACAAAGAAAGTTTCTTTCCATATATAAACCTCTCCTTGACTTTTTACAATAGTGAACTAATACAACATTTGTTCTTCTGGAATTGACTTATTTCATTTAGTATGATGTTCTCCAAGTTCATCCATGTTATGTGGAGTCTTGCAGATTCTACATTATTCTTTAGTGTTGCATAGTATTCCAGTGTGTGTATGTACCATAGTTTGGTTATCCATTCTTCTGTTGATGAGCACTTAGGTTGTGTCCATATCTTTGCTCTTGTGAATAGTGCTGCAATGGACATGCATGGTCTTATCCTGGCTCTCACTTCTTTAGGATATATACCTAGTAATGATATTGCTGGGTCAAATGGTATTTCTATTTCCAGCTTTTTAAGGAATCGCCATACCCATTTCCACAGTGATTGTGTCATTTTACAGTCCCATCAGTAGTGGATGAGAGTCCCAATCTCTCCACATCCTTATCAGCATTTGTTATTTTCTGTCTTGTTGAACTTTGCCATTAGTGCTGGGGTGAGATGGTATCTCGTTGTTTTGATTTGCATCTCGAATGGCTAATGATTGCGAACATTTCTTCATGTGTTTGTTGTCCACTTGTGTATTATCTTTGGTGAAGTGTCTGTTCATATCTTCTGCACATTTTTTAATTGAAATGTCTGTTTGATGTTGAGGTATTGAAGTTTTCTGTAAATTTTAGAGATAAGTCCTTTGTCACGAATGTTGTGGCTGAGTATTTTTTCTCAATCTGTGAGTTCTTTTTACTCTTTTAGTACTAGGCTGTTTTGATTACTATTTTGAGATCAGGAAATGGTTTGTTCTTCTTTTTTAGTAGTGGTAGCTGTGTAGTAGGTTTTGTGATCAGGAAGTGTGAGGCCTCATACTTTGTTCTTCTGTAGTAGTGCTTTGCTTATTCAGAGTCTCCTTTCTATATAAAGTTTATGATTAGTTTTTCTATCTCTAACGAATGATGATGGAATCTGGGTTGGGATTGCATTGTATCTGTAGATTGCTTTGGGTAGTAGTGACATTTTTACAATGTTGGGTGTCCTTATCCATGAGCATGGTATGTTCTTCCATTTATGTAGGTCTCTTTTGGTTTCTTGTAGTGTTTTGTAGTTTTCTTTGTACAAGTTTTTTTTTTTTTTGTGTGTGTGTGTGTGTGTATCTCTGGTTAGATTTATTCCTATGTATTTCATCTTCTGTGTGGCTATATTAATGGTATTGCTTTCCTGATTTCCTTTTCAGAGTTCTTTTTGGAATCAGAGGAATCCAACTGATTTTTGTATGTTGATCTTATACCTTGCCACTTGGCTGAATCCTTCTATTAGTTCCAGTAGCTTTCTTGTTGAGTTTCTGGGATTTTCTATATAGAGGATCCTATCATCTGCAAATAGAGATAGTTTCACTTCTTCCTTACCAATTTAGATGCCTTTTATTTCCTTTTCTTACCTTATTGCTGTGGCTAGACTTGTATTATTGACTATTGACTAGGAGTGGTGACAAAGGGCATCCTTTGTTTAATTCCTATTCTCAAGGGGAAGACTTTCAGTATCTCTCTGTTAAGAAGAATACTGGGCATTGATTTTGTGTATATACCCTTTATTATGTTGAAGAATTTCCCTTCTATTTCAGTTTTGCTGAGAGTTTTTATCAGGACTGGGTGCTGGATTTTATCAATTACTTTTTCTGCATTCATTGAAATGATCATGTGATTCTTTTTCTTTGTTTTATTTATGTGGTTGATTACATTGATTGTTTTTCTAATGTTGAACCATCCTTGCATACCTGGTATAAATCCTACTTGGTCATGATGATTTTTTTGATGTTATATTGGAGTCTGTTGGCTAGGAATTTGTTGAAAATATTTGCATCTATATTCAGGAGAGATATTGGTCTATAATTTTACTTTTTTAGTGGTGTCTTTACCTGGCTTTGGTATCAGGGTTATGGCTGCTTCATAGAATGAATTCAAAATATTCCATTTTTATCTGTGTTTTGGAATAATTTGAGTAAAATTGGTATCAGCTCTTTTCTGAATGTCTGGTAGAATTTTCCAGTGAAGCTGTCTGGTCTAGGATTTTGTTCTTGTTGTTGGGAGTTTTTTTTTTTTTTTTGTATTATCTGTTCAGTTTCTTCTTTTGTGATGGGTGTGTGCACATTTTCTATCTGAATCTGTGTTAGTTTAAGTAGGTAGTGTGTTTCTAGAAATTTGTCCATTTCTTCTAGGTTTTCAAATTTGTTGGAGTACAGTTCTTTATAGTATTTGTTATCCTTTTTATATCAGTTGATTTTGTTATGATGTCTCTCATTTAATTTCTTGTTCATGTTACTTGCATATTCTCCTTCTTTTCTCTTGTATTTGCCAATGCCTGGTTGATTTTATTAATCCCCTCAAAGAACCAACTTCTAGTCTTGTTGAATCTTTCTATTGTTTATCTCAATTTCATTTATTTATGGTCTAATCTTTATTATATCCTTTCTTCTAGTGACTGTGGGCTTTTTTTTTTTTTTGCTGTTAGAAAAAATTGTTAAAGTTCTTGGAGTAAGGTGTTGATTTTGGTTCTTTATTCTTTTTTCATATATGCATGAATTGTTATAAATTGACCTCTGAGGACTGCTTTTATTATGTCCCAAAGGGTTTTTTTATTTCATTTCACTTTTTTCCCAAAGGTTTTAATATGTTGTTCTTTCATTCTCATTTGAGTTTAGAAAGTTTTAAATTTCTTTTCTTACCTAGTAGTTTTTAAGCACAGTGTTATTCAGTTTCCATGTGTTTGATTTTTTTCCCCTTTACTTTCTATTGATTTCTAATTTTATAGTGTTGTCTAAGAATATGCTTTGTACCATTTCAGTGTTCTTAAGTTTGTTGAGGCTTGTTTTGTGGCCTAATGTGTATTCTACTCTGGAGAATGATCTATGAGCGCTGGGAAAGAATGTATATTTGGCTGCTGTTGGGTGGAATATTCTCTATATGTCTATGAGTTCTTGACTTCTTCTCCATTTGGAAGTTCTGTTACTATATCATTTATTCCCTCTTTTTGCTTTGTAGTTGTCATCATTTACAAATTGACAACTGTTTCCCCATTTTCAGTCTTGTAGGTTTATTTTATTTTTGAAAATTCTTTGTGTAGGTTTGTTTCTAAGTGATGTTGTCATGTGTGTCTTAATCTCATGTTGTTATCTGACATTGTTTTCTGTATGAATGATTTCTTTAACATTTTTTATCAGGTTGGTCTGGTTTTCACAAATTCCCTTAATTTCTCTTTATCTGGAAATGACCTAATTTTGTCATTGTACTGGAAGGCTAATTTTGCTGGAT